>NW_028301554.1:16017500-16022500 GCF_042242905.1 Orbicella faveolata
TCTAATTTTTGTGATGTAATTCAGGAGGGGTCCCATATCCCACACTGACCAATTCAGAGCTGTGTAGACGTTTGAAGGCTGGTTATCGCATGGAAAGGCCAGACATGTGCTGTGATGAAGTGTGAGTAA
This sequence comes from Orbicella faveolata, assembly GCF_042242905.1. Lineage (NCBI taxonomy): Eukaryota > Metazoa > Cnidaria > Anthozoa > Scleractinia > Merulinidae > Orbicella > Orbicella faveolata. The sequence goes on from NW_028301554.1 coordinate 16,017,630, forward strand.
CTGACTAAGGAACCTTCACGTCTTTGCGATCCCGAGATGGCTCACAGAGAAACTGAACAACATGTGCGGGTTTTATTAGCCAATCACGTGCTTCGTTGGATCTTTTATAGATTACAAAGACAAAGGAATGGAGGTTGTTGCTTTCATTAAATTATCGTAAAGAACACATTTGGAAAAAAAGCCCTGCTACCCCAACTGTTATCCGCTTCTCAATATTCTCAATAGCAAAATTCTCCCGTGTGCGGTCGAATGAACTGCGAAGAGAAGTGTCGCTGAACATTCCAAGCCTTTTCGTTTCTAACTCTTTCTATGGCAACCATGTTTTTAAAGGGTGCTTTACCGTTTTTTTTTTAACTGAAATTGCTGTTTTAGTGAGACTTTTGACTGTTATGAAGATTACATTTGAAAATATTTACAGGATTCCTCGCGTAATGTTACTTACAAGAGCTTATTGTCCTAAATTTTAGTCCAAACTCCAAAGAAAGTACTACCAGACCAGAGGGGACCATCTCAATGTGGTTTAACGCGCTGTACAAAACCATTTGCATTAATTTCCATCTTTTAACCTGTCTTCACCAATAATAGATATGAATTGATGTGCGAATGTTGGAGGGAGAATCCATCTTCTCGTCCCAGTTTCTCGGAGCTGATTGACCGACTGGAGGTGATCATGACGAGGGATGTACCATATTGTGACTTGGACAAGCATGATGAGTCACGCTCTTACTACAACGTGCCCGCTAAAGCTGATAGCAATAGCGGATAAGACCCAAAACAGGGAAATGTTGATAAAAACACATTTCAAGCCACATATAGCATTAAGGCCCATCGTATAAAACGTACAAGGTAGATCCTATGAAAATAATCTGGTACAAAGAGCTCAGTGTCATGAGCATGTTCAGTGTAAAAAAAAAATGAAATTAATCCTTTTTTACATCGCGATATAGTCATCTCATGATATAGTCATCGCCTCTCAAGAGGTGCTTATTGAACATCCAGGCATAGCTTTTAAGCCTAGCCATGAGTACACATGAATATGAGTAGACATGGGTAAAACAGTGGCACCTTGTTTTGATTCGAAGTTGTCAGCATCTATAGCTTATAATAGTCATTCCTTATGTCTGTAAGTGTTATTTACTAATTTTTCACCATACAGTGTAAATTATTTAGTAATAGCAGATTGCTTTTAAAATTGTAAGGTTTGTTTTCTTAATAAGACAATCACTCACCATTGTGGATCAGTTTTTCCCTAGAACAATTCTCAACATGATCAAGAATTTGAAGGTAGTAGCTGAAGTAGTAGCTTTTCCACAAGTGTAAGCAACTGTTAGGGCAATTAAAGAAGGTTTCAAACTATTACTGCTGTAGGCACAGGTAGCACAATAGTGCTACATACTGCTATACAGTGTAAGTGCTTGCATGGGAAATGACAAAATCTAGACCTCGAGTCAATATGCACCTGACCCATGCACTGTATGAACCAGGTCCATGGACCCCCAAAATGTTTTTCCTTTCTCTTTTCAAAAACAACATAAAAGTGTAATTAAAATTAATTAAAATATAATTTAAATTAAAATCACTACAAATGTTTTTGGTGATGATGTTAAAGAGGTACCAAATGGTAATGATTGTTTTTAGGATAACTTGATCACACTTTCATGCTAATGAACTTTTCATTGATGCCATGAATTTTTTTTCCTTTCTTTTTTTTTTTTTTTTTGCTTTCTTGGAAAGTGCAAGGTGTAAATCATGGAGGCACAAGAGTCCATGCAACATTCCGGGATGTTGTTAAAATGTCTCTCACCTGTCTCAAACAGTGTCAAATGGCCTCCAATAATAACAACCACTGATGCCTGGGAGGGAGATGTTGATGTCTTTATTTGGAATGGTGTTAAACATTTTGTGCATCCTTGAGACATTCCCAGCAAATGCTGTCACATGCATCCTGAAAAGTAACACGAAAACTAAGAAGGCCATGGGACAGGTTTCATCAAAAAACATGGCCGTAATTGCGCTTTCAACACTTGATCCCTGACAACAAGTAGTTTTCCTTTCTTCCTTCTTTCTCTTAAAACGTGAATTCAGGGTGGGTCATTTATCTAGCCCAGGTCTTGAATGCACCCTAAGTAATTTTTAATTTTCAAGGTATGACAACACTAAAGAAAAGAATGTAATTTAATTTTAAAACAGTGTTTACCTTCTTCGACCATGTCATAAGTGTGGGATTTGTGCTTGTGGGTACCGATAAAAAAACCATGACATAAGTCAGCAATTAATACTACTGTAGTATTAGTAGTAAGTATTTGTCAGACTTAATTCAAGAAGGGTAACACTTGACAGTAATAAAACTGATAAACTCGTGGCCCTCTGAATAAAATAAAATAGATAGTAAAAATAATAATAATAACAGTAAAAGTAAACTGACCAATTGACTCCACCACTGAAAACACTAAAACAGCTTGACAGTCCGCGACAGGTACAATGTATTTTTGGTGGTAAGAAAAACAGGGAGTCCATCAAGGACCCGGTCCATGGACCACGAGTCTAGTTTCCCAGTTTACATAAATCTATCAGACGGTATCGATATTTAGTGAATAAATGTCAAATGTGCTAAAACCCTTACCTGTTGTCATTTTCAGTGGGTGTATTGCTTCTGGGAAGCTCCAGTTGGACACCGTTTTCAGAGACTTTCTTCCAAATAGCCGAACACGCCACCGTATTGTACTATCAAAAAGTAAAATGAAGGCAAGATGTAACTCGAAATATTTTCACTAACAGTACGGTTACATAAGCACGGGTTAAAAATCCTCGTACAAACCGACTTTTCCCCAGAAAACACTTTTGAACCTCACTACAAGTCAATAGGGATAGATTTACAACCTTTCTGTGTGATTTACGCGGCAGTAGGTCCATCCCTTGGAACACAGTCTCACCGGTTCATTTCGAAATGGCCGCCATTACTGCTATTTCTGTTGTTGAAGTGTTAAGAGAGTGTCTCTGTAAGAGCGGTCCGGTCGATTTTGCTTGAGACACAGATTTAGCTCATTTTTTGTGTGTTGTAAGACATTCATGTACCTATACTAAAACCACAATCCGTTTGATCGGATCTCTTTATTTTTCAGAGTTTTACGGAAATTAAATTTCAATCAAGCGAAGGCCTGTCGTGACACTTTTTAAGACTTAAATCTGAGACAACTTTGGAGGACAATTTACAAAAAACTACGGGACTCAGCAAAAAACAAATACCACAGCCATGTATATTAACTCTATCTTATCCATCTAGGCGACTTTCGTGAACATCACCTTTCAATCAAGAAAACAGGAAGACTTTAGTGACACCTTATCGGTTCGCTTAAGTCACACACGCGAAAACCGATCAAATTCAAATTCATAGCTAGGAAGTAGGTGCCATAGAAAAGGTAACTACAGAAAAAAACTTTGCGGCCCGACCTTTACTAAAACTTTATAACTCCGTGAACTTACCTAATTTTTGGCAATCTCCAAGTTTGGCCGTCCATTTTGAGGGACTCTTCAACATGAAGCGTAGCAGATATAAATCGAGCAGGTAGATCTAAAACCGTCAGAAATACATACGAAAGCATTCAAATGAACTTTACCTCCAATTCCAGCGGCAAAATTTGAAATTGTTCGTTAAACTTACCATTCCTACATCCCCATGCGACCATTTCTTCCAACAATTCAAACACTACAACTAGTGTTCGAATTCCCCTCGTCGATTCCACCGTAAGAATTAACCTGTGCCACCTAAGCTTCGACTCGAATGTGAAGTACGAATCAAATAACATAACTGCTTCATCTTCGAGGCAATACCTCGCTGGTATTTTGATTTTCTGATCGACAAGGAAGGTGATCAGGAAGTGATCGCCATGTTTACCTCATGAACGTGACCGCTGACCAGCCGCTGAGTGAAAACAATACGGCGCGGGGTGGGGTGGGTGGCGGGCTTATCGTCACAAGGTATTCGAATACATGCTAAAAAAGCTTTAGGACTCTCAGTCTAAACAGTGAAGGCATGTACAGACAACTTTTATTTTATTCTCATAACTTTTTCCTTTAAATTAGAGCTGGTATTAATTAATAGAGTTATTCAAATATTTTTAACCTGGGTACCCATATGACTTTTGTGCTTGTCATCACTGGTATAAAATAAGGTGTCTTTTCTTCCAGAACGTTTTATTTATACCCCATTGCACGGAATGAACACTACACTTAGAACGTTTGTTCCAAATCATTTTTTGCTGTTCCCAGGAATGTATGCATAATCATTGCTTTATACAAAGCTGACTCTAAAATATGATTTTCCATAACAGTGACTAATGTCATTTACCTATGGTGTTAATAAAACTAGTATTGTATAATTTTTAACGTTGTCCACTTTTAAGCCCGACATACAATTGTCAAGTGAACTATGTTAGTTTCAGCTCATTCCTTGATTCGAGCTGACCCTTTATCACTAAACCCTATTCTTTTCATTTGCAATTTTCCTGTACATTTTTTTCATACGACAACGACAAAGAGTTTTACGAGTAAATATACAAATACATACAAAAGGCCGGCTAAATAAGTTCCTCCCCCTGCTCCTAATTTTTTGGTTGCTTTCGCCCCAAGCCTCTGTACGACTGCCTGTTAGCTAAAAGGAAATTTGAAAGACTGCTATGCAGGACACCTTTTCTTTTTCATTTTCGGTTACCCTCTACAATTTTTTATAAGTATGTAAAGATATAACAAAAAAACACAAAGGCTTTTACAAGTAAACTGTTTTTTGTGTAACAAACTAAATATATACATATACTTTGTCCTGGCAAAATGGTGGCTAAGAACGACTGAATATATACGTACTCGGAAATAAA
>NW_028301554.1:16027500-16162500 GCF_042242905.1 Orbicella faveolata
CCTCATTCTAAATAAAACTCTAGTTTAAAACATGTTTAAAACATACACTTATTCTAAATGGAACTCTAGTTACAAACGCACTTAAAAACATACACTGATTACATAATTATGATCACTTTCTAAATTAACTATTGCATAAACAACAGTTCTTGCAGCCCCGTCTTCAATTAAGTGCGTTAAGTCTCTTTTCCTTATCCGACGTTTAAAAGTACTCACACTATCCATGCACGTTCCTCCTTTGTTAACTTTGACCACAAAAAAGGCCCAAGATATTTCAGAGAATGTTTCCCGTACTTAATAGTGTTAAAGCGTGGTAGGGTAAAATCGGAATTCCTTAAGTTGTATCGTTTTTGTCTTTCCCCGTTTAGGTTGAAGAGGTCTTGTAAATACTTCGGTAGTAGGTTGTTCTTAGCTTTAAACATTAGAATTGCTATATCTTGTAACCTTCTGTTATAAAGAGTCGGTAGGTTGGCCTGCAGAAGCAGATTCTCGTATGAGTCCGATCTACTGTTAAACACTGTACGTAGAGCTCTCTCCTGTAGCCTCTCTAATTTACGCCAATCTGAAGCTCTGCAAAAATGCCAAACGGTACTGCAATAAGTTAAATGAGGTAAAATAGCGGCCTTGAATAGTTGTAATTTGGCAGGGGTAGGTATAAGGTTCCTTAGTCGCGTGAGTACTCCAATTTGCTGACTAGACTTTATACACACCTCTCTGATGTGATTACTAAAATTCAGATCGGAATCAATATTCACGCCTAACAGTTTGATGGAGTGGGATTGTTCTATTTAAACTCCACCTATTTGCATGTTCATTTCAACTGTGCCATTCCTTTCACCAAGTACCATCGACTGATATTTCTTAATGTTCACTTGCAATAAGTTCTCTTCATACCATTTTGTTATTTTGCTTCCATCATGTATTAACTTCTCCTCCACCCTACCGATCGAGTGATCTGATGAAAATATCTGATGATCGTCCGCATACATTGATATGTCAGCTTCTACAGTAGCCTGAGTAAGATCGTTCTGAAATAAATTCCATAACAGAGGGCCAAATGTAAACCCCTGGGGACAGTCTCTTACAACATCTCTCCACTGGCTTGTCACTGACACTAACCTAACCCTGTTTTTCCGCTGGGAAAAATACGACCGAACCAGGTTTAGTGCATTATCTGGAAAATGGTAGGATTCTAATGTTTTGATCAGGAGTGGTGGGCAGAGAGTCAAATGCTTTCCTCATGTCTGGAGAACGTGAAACATTTATTGCAAACTTATCGCCGTGTCCCAGATTCAGTTTCGTGATAGTTTTGACAGTGATAAACAAAGTAAGGGACTTTACAGAACCGCGACTTAAAGCTCCCTATTTGCAGTTCCGGGGATGACAGTGCCCATTATTTCTTGTATTTCTGTGGTAGAAGGCTCACCAAATCCATTTTTCAGCCACTTTTTAGCAGACCTTTGGCCTACGGCCTAAAAATAATTAAACTCAGAGACACTTGGCGCACTTACGGTCCATTTGAGGACAAACTCAGGTACACTGGCTGATAGCCAAGATTCAATGAGATAGCTAAAACTTCGTTATCTGTATTATCAAATTTAATAAGTTATGATGGAAGAAAATCCTCTTCTGTGACTCGTGGTTTACAACTCGGTTTATTTGTAAAGGACAAAAACTAAAACAACATTTAGTTATTGTTTGTGTATATGTGAATTATATAATTCTATTTGGGAGAAAAACGAATTCAATGACAGGGCAATACTTTATGACTTTAAAAATGTTAAAAGGCTAGAAACTTTTATGAGTAAATAACTAAACTATAAAAAAACTAACCTTGATTCACACAAATTGATCAGATGTTCCTCCTACCTAGCGTAATAGCCCTTTTCACGGTTAATTTTTCTCATTTGCATTACAATGTAATCCAACGTGGATGCGAGGCAATTTCGGGCTAAAACTACAAAATGGCCCGAAATTGCCTCACATACATGCTAGGTTTGATTGTAATGCAAATGAGCAAAGGTAACCGTGAAAAGGGCTATTCTAACTCATTCACATTCCGCGTAGTTTGAGGGACATGTACAAGAGTCGTTCTTTTAATTAAAGTAAATCCTCTTAAAATATCAGACGAGTTTCCGCATCTAACTAACCAATCAGAAATTTGCAAGAGCATTGAAAGATCACGCTGGAAGCTATGACGTCAGCCTGTGACGTCATGATCATACATCAGGTTACTAAGCAACATGTCTTCTCGCGGTCTCAGACAACAGCATATTTGCACGATAGGGTCATTTCATTACAACTACCAGAATTCATTTCGTTTTCTCTTTTCAAACAGCAGTAAATAAATGCCAACCGCAAGCAAACAGCAGTAAATAAAATGCTAACCGCAGGGCAACTATATGGGTGGCCTACCATGAATTATATGCCCCTATTGCTGGACAGTTAAGACGCATTACGTACCGACATAAAACTAGTTTATCACGCTGCTAGAGGAATAACTTAGAACCTCAAAAGACGAAAAATAAACACACAAACAAACAGTGTTAGTCTTGGCTTCGTTCTACCCCGAGGGAGGAGTGCAAGTTCTTTTCATGACCAGCGGGGGGTAATCAAGCTTATTTCTTAAGCTGCTGTCCAAAACGTGATGACTGACGCATGCATCTTTCTCATCACGGATTTATAAATACTAACGAAATTTCGTATTGTAGAAAACTTGTGACATTGCGTGACATTTTAGGGACTTACACGCTCACTCTAGCTTTATGAGCTTGCGAGTTCATTCGTTTTCTTTTATTTTGATGATGGACTGTTGATTCGAAGACTTATTGATCCTTATGTTGATTTATTAGGACATGTTTTGTTGTGATTGAGGACAACGAGTGTTACATCTTACTTAGGATATCAGATGTTTATTGTGTAGAACATTCTAGAACGTTCGAGAACAGGCTTAAAATAACTTTGGGTCGGATTTCAAGTCATGTGATCATCGCTTTTCCGGCGCGTGTGAGTCAATTGAAAATCGAACATGTAATCAGCTACAATCACAGCGAGAATGTATTTGATTAAAAGGTGCAATTGTGAGTTCTTCAGTGTCTAAGGGAATTCGTGACAGGGCAGTTGACAGGGCAACTTAAAAATTCCCCACAATATCACGCTTCTGTGTTTACTACTAATAAATTAGTTTAAAACTGCTTTTTTATGACATCTCCTCTCGAATTTGATATGTACCATCAGACAAATACCTTATGGGTTTCTTGTGCAACATATAAAAGCCTTACTGCATGGTTCTAAAATCAGTAATCAAATCACTTGGTGAGTATCTTATCTCAAAGTCCTCTTCAACTGCACTACGTAACGTAAGAGGACTTGAGATTCCTTGTACACAACGTACTCGCTGTAATTGTTATAAAAAAAGCGGTTATTGAACTTTTCAGCTAAGCCGGGCTGGTTGATACGTACTCCAGCAGGGACCACAGCCCCGTATGGAGTAGTGACATTTTCAATCGGATCCGAGACTTCTCTGCTGACGGCCAACACGCTGTTAAATCCCTCGGGAGCACTCTCTTGGTACTCGCGATCGACAACTTCCTTGACATTCCCAAGGGCAACCTATAGAAACGAGGATAGGGTTAGCATTTGGACAATAGGCCATTTTACAGTTGTGTGCTCAGTTACCTGGCTGTTGATTAGCGGCGAGGCTGGAGGTGGCCCTGCTTTGATACAGACCTCTCTGCTTTTTTCATGTAAATGAAAACTAGTAAGCATAAGTACAATTTGATTCACACAACAAAAGCAGTGAGGTCTGAGTCAAAACAAGGTCACCTCCAGCCTCGCCGTCATTCAAAGGCCAGGACACTGAAAAGAAAACTGTTAAATGGTCTCTTTGTGTGTAAATGAAAAAACTGAAGTATGGGAAATGGCATGGCGCGAGGTATTCAACTCACTTTGTTGCACTGCGTTGTGAGAAGTTAAATAGTCCGAATAATATCGGTTCTTTCGTCGATGAGTGTGTCCAGTGCACGCAGGGGTCATATGAAGTAACCCACCATGTTTTGTATCGATCAATGCGATGAATTCAACGTTTAATGCTGTTATTTGCTTGTAACTGATCTTAGTGATGCAAAAGACAATTAGCTCAGAAGATACAGACTTCATTTCACATCTACTTTAGTTGTTTTTGCGTTTATATATTACATGTAATTTTAGAAGGTAACAAAGTGAAACACTTGGTCTTGACTTAGCAACATTCCTCAAAGCTCACCTCACAAAGTAGCGCAAATCCTGTGCCATGATAATCCATATAGCCCATACTTTTTTCCAGACTGTCAGAGGTATAGACACCCTGTAGTACATGCAACAAAGAAAGAAACAACGCAACACCAGATTTAGTTTGACTATATGGATTCCGTAGATGCCCTCATAGGTCTCCAATGCGTGCGTGTTGCTATTGCAATTTTCTGCCTACGGGTCAGTTGTGTGTGTGCGTTTACATGTAGAAAGAATAATTTGTTCCAGTCTGAATTCTACAACAGGAAATGACTAGTGATTACTCCCCGTGGATACGATGTTTACAAAGGACAAACTTTTGTTTGTTGAAAGGATTTTGCATAACCCGCAGAAACAGATGCCTTTCGACGCGCACTTGTGTCAAGCGTGTGAGGTCTGACTGGAATTCTTCTGTTTGGTTGTCACGCGGTGCAAGAAACAATGTGTGTGTATGTATGTGTATGTATTAAAGCTAACATCAGGAAATTGACGGAAATTACACTATCACCGACCTTTCCTAAGGACCATCCTGAGCGGGAGGCCTCTGGAGGAGCAATCCTGAGGCCCTGCTGGAGGATCCCCATCATGTTCGCACTTTTAGTGCCATGCCACAGCAGGTGGTGGTTACCAGGCACTCCACAATTAGCCAACCGCTCGGCTTCACCTGAACGAGAGACCCTGAAAACAGCACTAATTTCAAAGCGTTGATGTCCACCTAAAGAAAAATTTCAATTGAGTAAGCAGTAGTCAAAAGGCGGAGTGGAAAGGATTGATAGGTCCGTTGGTCATCGTCATTTCTTTTATGGCTTCAGCAAATGAGCGACAACCAACGACTTGAAACAACCAACGCCATAATTAAGCAAAGTTTCTCGCGTGAGCCGCAATGACTAGTATCTTACGCCTTGGGGACAAAGCAAAAGTGGTCAATAACGTACCCAGGTATACGTAGCCAAGAAACAAAACGTAACACTCATCACTTTGCTACTAACCTCCAGATGATAAAGCATAGCCCACTAAGAAGAAACACTCTACGTAACTAGAGCATAAGCAGTACTTACTACATGGTCTCGGGCTAGCTTTGTACCCATTTCACCGTTTTACAACACACTCAACTTATACCAGCTTAATACACCATTTTCTCCAACTCATATCGTATACATTTCAACAGTGAAGCGATTGAAAAATCAAACGCTAGAAAAACCAACACACCAAGGAAACTTCCTTTCATGATCAACTTGCTAACAAGTGATTGAACAAACTACTTACGTGAGTTGTGTACGTACTCCAGTACAAGTTGACATTCATCCGAGTCTGGGTTCAGTAACTCCAAGCGACATCCAAGTGATTTGTAGACATAATCTAACTGGTTTATCTCTAAAGAGACGAAAGGATCATAGAGACTCAAGATCAAAATACGACTTCTTCCTACTGTAAAATACGCATTTAGTTAACAGTATGTTATGAGAATTTTGTCACTCTCCTTTATTGTGGTTATTTTTGATGGAGCGTTGTGTAACGATCTGAACGACTGGAAAGGATACTGAGAATTTCCTGGTCCAGCCATACAATATTAACTATGACGCCCGTTGACTTCTCTAATAGTCTCCTACGCAGACGTTCTTTGGGCTTGTCACGCAATCGCTCCTCCCCCATGTTGGAAGGAGTGGGTGACGATCCATTACAACGTGTGCGTAGAAGGCTTGTACTCGACTGGATTAGATCACGGTGAATTCAAATTGGTGTGCTCACAAGCGGAATGAGATTATACACCGCACGATTAAGAAGGACCGAATTTTGGTCAAAAAATGACACAAAAAGGATCCTAGAATACCAGAAAACTAACGCAGTCGAACAAAAAGTCCCTTACTCAATGAATAGAGAATTAATAGGCACGGACAGTATTTTACTCGTTGCTTGAATTTTTCCCCTGAGCCTCCCTATGGGCCTCTGAAAATACTACGCAACCCTTAAAATTTCTAAGCGCAAATCGAGTAAGGTGTTTGTTGTCGATTTTTCCCCATTCTCATCCCTTGTCCGCTTGACAATGCAATGATAGCGCAAAGACAAATTAGAATTCTGAGGCTCTTGCACAGAGAGTGATAGAAATAAGCTGTAAAGGACTAAACAAAAGAGCATAATTTTATACTGACATGATACAGTTACCATTTCTTTTTGGAGATATTTGACTATTTGAGAGATAACATATGGATTTTCAGGCTCCAAATTCACGTTTTGACAAATTTGGATTTTGGTTTTCAAGTTCAAGACCTTTAAGGACCTGATTTAGAAACTGGGAGATCAGCGATAACTTAAACAATGAAGAAAGAAGGTAAACCGGGAGGTAACGAGTACAAAAATCGCAACACACCTTTGCAGCGATACTGAGCTCCTAACAAGATCTTGCTAGCCTCCGCCAGTTCTGTCAGATTGTAGAGCGCTGTTAAGTGCTGCTCAATATTATGAGCTTCATTCAAAGGTGGAATCCGTTCATAAGTGTATCGCGCTATAGGCATCAGCATGTAATATGTGTTGCTAAGCTCGGCAATCTACATAGGCAAAAGAGACACGGTTATTGGGTTGATAGCGATAACGATTTCGATTTGAAAGCTCATGTTCCCAACGTTTGCCTTTCGTTGTTGGAAATTAGGGGGATGGTGAGTTGAAGAACAGAAATTAATGCACAGTGGAATTCCGATTTTTCGAACCTCCAACGGAGACGAAAACTGCTTCGACAACTCGGAGAGTTCGAGAAATCGGGGGTAAATTACAACGTTTGACTGCGGAGGGGAAACAAATTTGGGTTCGAGTTATCGGGAAGTTCGAAAAATTGAGGGTTCGAGAAATCGGGATTCCACTCTATCTTGAAGTGTTTCCCTTACCATGCTTTCTCCAATAATGCAATTTCCTTCTATACTCCATTAACGACCACACAACCCATAACTCTCCCTTTTGATCCAACGAAGAGCTAACGCTCAAAAACTTTGTTTGTAAACTCACCACGGCGGTTAATTTACCTTGACCAACTTCAAATTAATAGTTAGCAAAGTGCATCGACGATTCAGGTTGAAAATACTTCGATACAATTTATATTCCCCTACTTTGTGCCTAGCCCTAAACCATTGACCGATCTTGCAGTTAAACTCTGGGGTCGTACTTGGTGGAGAACTCACACTGACACCATGTGTACCTTCTCAAATTTTTCCTCGGTTCCTTCCAAATTGTTTCTGTCGATAGTATCCACAATTGCTCTGTTATGAAACAAATCAGACCATTATTTATCTTGAAAGAACACAAAAGAATGTCAATAAAGCCTTTATGAAAGAGAAGCTATACTATTCTTATCAAATGGCTGTTGTTAAGGAATCATTTGATGATAACAGTCTCTTATTCCAGACCACATGAATTCAGTTTTCTTTTAGTTCTTTTGACCAGCTTCAACTGGTCACTTATGTAGACTACAAGTATTTCCTCTTTCGTTAAGTCCGTCGAGCGTGACCGTAAATGATGCCTAAATTGCATTTTACATTTTGGAACACTGCCTTACTAAGATTATCAGTTGAGTAAGGCGCGACGAAAGTTTGGTCACCAGGTTTTAATGAGAAAATCGTGTTGTTGTCACGAGCAACTGGCTCCGTTTCCAGTGGCAACTTGTCGGCTTTTGACGTCATTGGCAGCAAAGCGGGCGAAATTGTAGGTGACGCGACAGGAGACGCACGGCTGCTGATATTGTTACCAATGGAAACGAGGTACGTTGCTCGTGACAACAAGGTAATCTTAAGTCCGAAACTTCGTCACCAAACTTCTGTCGTGCCGTACTCAACTGATAATCGTAGTACTATGCCGTCAGCAATTGAGCATCCTCTTTGAAATTAGAGTGAATCTCACAGCACCTTAAATATAATGTCTGCAATGGTATTTTACAACAACAACCGTCAAATTTGATCCGCGCACTGCAAACTATGCTCAAATTTCAACACTCACTTGATTTCTGTCAGAACTTGACGGGCCATCTCGATGGTTTCACTGGACAGTCTTCCAAATGGCAAGTAGTCATGGTCAATTCTCAAGTGGCCCAAATCCATTGCAGAACTTAACATTCCAACATCGGTCTAAAAGAAAAAAAACAAGAGGTGCTTCAGCTAATGTCAGTTAACGCTGTTGATTCGATTCTGTTTTTCTTGAAGCTTCGCTGCCACATCCGTTTTGAAGTGATTACATTCTACGACAACGTGTTTTCTTTTGTCATCACAGTAACGTTTGTATGTCCACTACAAGTACACTTTAACTGCATAAAAAAAATCCGTTATCAGAAAATTAGCACAAATCAAACTTCTAAACAACATGTGATGACAACGAAGCTTTGTGATACTGGTTTGAAAACCTTTCAGAACTTGGTAGAACATGAAGGTTTCTGTGCAAACCATAAGATTAGGAAAGATTGCATCAAAAGGAGACGGTAGATTGCAGTTTGGCACGGTACTTTTATAGGCATATTGACATCTAAAACCCAGTCACGCTCGTGATCCATAATAAGAATTTAATACTGGCTTGGGGATATGTAACATCAAAATGATATCAACCAGTAAGCTTAGCTAAACAAAGAAAAGAGTAGCTTTATGACGATGTGAGAAGGGAAAAAGGATTGCGGACAAAATCAAATTCATTTAATACATATCGTGAAATTGAGGATTTGCAAGAGATAACAGTATTTGAAACTTTCGGAAGGAAATTTGTGGTGCATCTAAGATCAGTCTCATTTCAGTTTGTAAATCACTCACAATTGCCTTCATGAACGACTGCAGTTCTTCACCAAGACGTGACGCAGGACACTTGGTGAGTTCGAACGGCTTCAGAACCTCACTCATTCGCTTCCGCTTGTTTTCAGGGTTCCTTTCTGGCAGCACAAGGGCATATTTCTTGGGCTTTTTGTCAAAACTGTAAAATTAAAAAAGGAATAAACTAGTTGCAAAGTCGTGGCTACAATACGCCTTGCAAACAAATCATGGGTTATATGGAACAAAAAATAAAATGCAACGGCCCCTAAAACAAGCGAACTTGACATTTTGGAACGAGGGACACAGATGGATGACATGGATAATCTGTATTCTAGACTATCAGCTATTTATCTTACTTGTCCTTGTTGTCCCACTCATTGCCAGTCTTGCTTTTGAAAATCTTCTTGAATTCGGTTGTAGCCTTGTTGGGATCATTGAAAGGTGTCCTCTGGTGCTGCCCACTGTCTCCAACACGACCCCAGCGATTGAATAACACCCACAGGTCCTTGGCTTTGTGGTGGATAATCTGAAAATTATAGAGTTTTTTTCTGTCTCAAACTACTGTCACATAAATTCATTCGAACATTTCATACAGTTTTCTTAACACCCCTTAAAGTTAAAACCTGGAGCGGATACAGTACAGGATTTTAGAGAAGGGACTTCGCGATGCGAAGGTCCACAGAAATGGGATTTCCGTTATTCTAATGCCTAGTCAGCATGTTATAACGTCTCAGTCTTTTATGCCCCCTAGATCCGCCCCAGAAAACGTGTCTGGAAAGATCTCTTTGTCTTTAATTATTTCATCAGTGCAATGACTGTACTTCACACCTAGCACTTTTCCTAGTCACTGATTGAGTGCTTTCGCTAGCATCACAAACGCTAGATGTCCGATCAAGTTGAAGATACACTTTTTTTTACCCTTTCCTTGCTAAAATGGAAGTTGCAACATTTCAGAGAATATGTTTCTCTCTTTAGTTCTTCCATGCACAGTTTAAATTTCTTCAGGAATCAACTACTTGTAGGCAAAGAGCTAATCAACAGGCGGGTATACGAACTAACAGGCACTGCCCAGCGCAAAGACATTATGTTACATTATGAGAGATTAGACAATGTTTCACTCCCTGGAAGAAAGCAAGCAAAGTTTTGGTAACAACTTAAAATGTAGCTAGAGAATGAGACGCGTACGCTAAAATTATCAACCACCAATAGCAAACGTATTTCATTACAAAGACCTAACCTGCATCTTATAGAAGTTATTTAATCCGAACATTCCATATTTGACGTCAACTTTGGACATGAGGATATCATATGGCACATCAGTCTCAGGGTCGACAAATACTTCCCTGTAAAATAAAAAAATATATATTTATGAAACAAACTCCAAAAAAAAGTTGCCTTGGCCATCACCTTTAAATTTTTCACGTCTCTGATTTAATTTTAGTTTCGTTTAGAAAGCTCTTAGTGGCATAGAATTATTTAGTCTTTTTTGAGGCTCCATAGACGGGTTTCTTCAACCCTGACCTTATTAAAGACATCGCATATTCACCTCTATATTTATACAAATGACAAAACGAGGTCAAAGGTACTTTTAATGGACAATGTAGGGTGAATATCAAATAGTTTCACATCACTGAATTTAGGAACTGTGCGGTGAAGAGTAAAATAATGCCACCCGACATGGCTTTACACTAATTGTAGCTTATTTTTCTCGTTTCTAAATCGCATCTTCTCGGTCCCCGTCGCTTTCGGGGTCTACACATGATACGCCTACAATATTGTAGGCCCGATACGGGTATACACATACCTAAAGAAAAAGTTAAGCGTTCTAGATTACCTACAACGTCAAGCTAAAGGAAACAGGCTTGAATCAACATCTCGTGTACATTCTGTACAATCTCTGACACATACCCTCCACCTTCCATACGGAAGGCTGAATCAACTTTGACTTTAGTGTCATCCTCGTCGGCTGGTTTATCCTGTGCCTTCGCATCTTGAAGTATTTTCTCTGCATCAGCTTTAGGATCTGGCGTGACGCCTTCCCACAAGCCATCACTGGAAGTAAGAAAACTAAATCCCGAGTCATATTCCATTGGCTCCTCTGTGTCCTGTTATAGAAGAATTTAGGAGATGAACAGGAGCGACAAAGCAACGATTAGACTTTCAGAAAAGTCCTTCGTCTTGTTTAATTATGACCCTCTCGCGACTTCATCCCGAGCTCGGCCGCTTTGCGGCCTAAAACCTCACAGCTCGCTTCGCTCGCTTGCCTATTTTATCCTGAGACTCCTGAGGTCGAATTGTGGCAAGTTCAGCCAAAGATTTACGACTACAGATGTAATGGATCACTTGCCTGGTAGGACTTGAAAAGAGAAAAGTGCGTCTGTGGCACTTAGATGATCGATACAATTTACACAAATACTGTATTAATGCGACTACAATGAAGTTTCAGTGAGATCCCCACCCCTTGGCCTTACAAAACAGATCGTCTTGGAATATAAAGCTGGAAAGAGTCTCTTGGTGAACTTACATTTGGAAGGGCCCATTATTGGAAGGAATTAATTCAAGTGTGATTGGACTAATGTTAATATTACGTCAATATTAGAAGACCGCACGGTACAAGTCAACTCAACTCTGCCATCAAGAGAACCAGAAGCCCTTTAACCAAGCGGGAACGGTATACATTGTAAGGTGAAATACAAGGTCTATAGTAGAGAAGTAAACGACCGAGAGAAGACAAGATACCTTTTTGCACTAAGATTTGGTAGACTTGTTTTCAGGAGGGGGAGGAGAACAGGAGTCATTATCGGCATTTGAAGATAGCTGATAAACTACCACGAAGTTCATTCTTTTCTACTCACCTTGCTAGCCTCAGCTTTCTCTAGAAGTTCTTCCAGCGCAATTTTCATAATGCCAGATCCCTGCTGTTTAGCATAGTAAAGTGGCGTGTGTCCTTCTAAGTCTTTGAGAGACAGTGGCGCTTCAAAGCTGGCCAGAAATTTTAGCATCTCGACATTTTCGGCAGATCCATACTATGAAAAAAAGACTACACTTATTATTTGGAGAACTAACCTGTAATGACTGATCTATTGATTTCCGTGATGGCCAAACATACAAGTAGGAAGATACACGTTTTGGCTCGTAACCAGTCCCTAAAGATTTTAATGGAAAAACCAAACAAGAGAAAAGAACTAGAAATCCTTTGCTTTTGTCCACTAACATGAAGACCATGATGTCACGTGCAAGCCAAGAATACAATCAACAATCGGATAGTTTCGCGTTATACAAAAAGTTCACTTTGCAGTATGGTATCGTAGCAACGGTTGTATATCCAGTTACCTGGTTACTCTTTGTTCTTACCTTTCTGTTTTGCACACAGTGGTGAATCATGGATTTTCCGTCATTGTCCTGTACTGACAGATCGACATCTGTAGTATCCTTAGTCTCCCAGACAGCTCTGTCATCAGTGGCATAAATCAGTACTTTGACCATGTCTAGCATGTTGCTACGGACAACTTCCATAAGCGGAGTGCGGCCGTTGTGCTGAGTAAACATAAAAACTTTAAATTAAAAGCTTGTGGGGACAGATAGATTAATTCACTCGTTCAATTGTCTGAGCATACAATTCAAGTGATGCTGTTTCTTTGCATTATACCATTCACATCACGGCTTCTAGATTAAATATATGACGTTAGTCATCTCTATCCCGCTCGTCGCCCACCCGCTTTTTCGATCATCCCCACTGACCGAGAGCCTGGAACAGACCAGTGAAAAATTGAATATAAAGGCCCAAAATTTCATTTTTCAGAGCATTCAACATGAAACACCCTATTTAAGTAATCCCGAATAGTTTTCACTTGGATGGTCCCACATAAGTGTTTTATTCACAGAAGTTTTATCCACATTCATCACTGTGCTTCATGTTTAATAAACTATCCCAAATGAAAACACTTCTCAATACCCTTCATTTACATGGTCACACTAGGGTTTCACTCACAGACTTAAAAACGTTAGAAACAACTTGTACAACATAACAAACAGCACTACATGAAAGTACAACTCAGCAGCTTTCACACAGTCGGTGACATGCAAGGGTTTCATTCCCAGACTAGGACTGGTAAACACGGCCGATGCTTGAATTATTCACTGAACTTTCACTTGCAAGCTCTTACACTCATCGACAAACCTAACTCTCAATATTAGGTCTGACAATGGTACATGAACATAAGTCGACATGACGCTATCTTACTTAATTTCGACTCCATCGCTGTGGAATAAGAATTGGATTATGGCATGGACCTGTTGCTGTATTGTCAATTACCTTTGGGAAATTGACTGATGCTCCATGTTTCAGCAGGTCCGTAACTACTTTCTCACTGTTTGACAACGCGGCCTCGATCAACGGAGTGGTGGTGTCATGGCTCCCGCTATCTCCTTTACTGTCTCGAACACTGTAACAAACGTCCAGTTTCTTTACGTGGCAGTTTGCCGGGCTTACGAAAAACCTTGTGATTGCAGGAAAAAAATTGTTACTTAATGTAAGCACTTCAAAAAATATACATATACCCATAAAAAACGCTGTAAGAAATTCACCTTGCCGAGTCAACCTACTACGCATGCGCATTACACAAACATATGGGACAAAGATTGCACTGCATAGCGTTGAATTACTTTAAATCCACAGTTTCTTCTACTTTTATGGGTAAAACTCTCCATAAAAATATAACTTGGACGAAATTCTTGTCTTAACCTGGAAATTGAATCTTGATTTCAAGTGTGTACCGAGCTATTGTAAACCACATGTATCTCTCCCACATCTTCCAAAATGGACTACTGTCCTGTTCAAAGTATTGTTCTTCAAGATCAGACGTTTACTGTTGAAGTTATTTTTTCAATTTTCAAAAATCATGAAAAAGATTGACCACCTGTTCCACACTTACGATGGATCCAAAAGAGCGCAACGATTTTTTATTGACCTCTTCATATTTTGAACAAAACTTACTCCACAAGGGTTATTATTCCACTTTCCGTCTTGGAAAACACTGCGGCAAACGGAGTGACTCCGTCGTTGTCAGCAATATCCAAGGATGATGGGGATTGTTCTGAAAGAAAACAAAGCAGCAAAGACAATGTAATTTCCATGGTCAGGCTATAGAGAGACCTGGTACGTTAAAATACGTAGCAATTTCAAAAGGGAAAGACATTGGCTGCGCAACAGAATTTGAACAAAGAATCTTTTGATGCACAGAAATGAACAGATCTTTGACATCACTTCAAAAGTCGTGCACATGGCATTATTTCCTCTCCCTCTTATGCCAGCAACCCAAATCTATCACAGATCAAATATACCTTGGATCATATCAACAAATGTTTTGTAGATGAATTATATACGTCTTACAGCCTTACTAACGTAACTTGGAGTCTGGAAAATAGAAATAACTAGTATCTCAAAACCTTGTGTGTCAGAGGGACACCGACCGTTTTCACCAAACGTGTTGAATAAGATGTTCTTTAATAAAATTCTCAATAGCGCACATACAAACAACAATTTCTTACAAAAGTAATATGTACTAAACGGTCATACCCCACAAAAACCTGCAGAAGGCCAAATTATGATTACAGGCAGCATAATGCAAGGGCGTGGCACCCTGTGAGTCAACAGCACCAGCAGGAACTCCCCTCTGAACCAGGTGATTGGCTATCTAAAGGTATGAATGAAAATTAGTTTTTCCGATGATGTATCAATAATTTCGTAAGGCTTCCTAACAAAATGAAATTTGCTTTGAGAGGCAGAACATTGCAGCAGAATTATTCTAGATTGAGTAAAAACATTTTACCTTAAATTTGTGTTTTGAAGTATGTTTACTAATACACATGTAACTCAATGCTATAAACATATACAAACTTTAATGACTGACAGAAAGATAATTGGGGGAGCAGGAATGGTGCAGTGGTGAGAGCGCTCGCCTCCCACCGATGTGTCCCGGGTTCAATTTCCGGACCCGGCGTTATATGTGGGTTGAGTTTGTTGCTGGTTCTCTACTCTGCTCCAAGAGGTTTTTCTCCGGGTACTCCGGTTTTCCCCACTCCTCAAAAACCAACATTTCCAAATTCCAATTCGATCCCGAATGCACGGGCATTTCTGAACGAGTTCTTGTGAACTCCTTGGTGCTCCGTGGGTAAAGAAATTACATATTTACATTTTTTTTTTTTTAAAAAAAAAAGCTTATTCCCAACTGTTTTGACGTCTCCAGCAATCATATTGACTGTCCAAATGTCCAAATGTGGTTGCACAATGGCTTATATTATAACAAGACTACCCTTAGAGTAACCTGGCTGAAGTCAAGTTCAATATAGCGCTTACCTTTTCAACCACTTGGGTCCACAGTTTTGCAGAGTGAATGGCTAACAAATGAAGCAAGTTACGTCCTTTCTTATCAAGTTTCTGAACCGATGCATCTTTTCTTTGTTTCCTTAGCAGTGTCCATGCAAGATCAAGCTTGTTCGATTCGAGTGTTGCCTGAAATCACAATCCTTCTTATTCAACTGAGCTATTCAGGCATCAAATTTAGCTTTTCGTGCATCTTTCACAAAAGAAAATCGAGCGTAGAAAATGTTTGTTTAATGACTTACATGTTTTACAAAATGATACTGCATAAGAAATGGAAATAAGGTCCTAATTATTATAAGAATCCTTCAGAAATTACATTAAACTCATCGCAAATAGATGAGCTTGGGAACTGGTGCCTTAAAGGTTAGCGGGGTGCCAAAGCCATAAGCCGCTAGGAGGTATCCATGGCAACCCTGGAAAGCAGGAACCACCCAATGAGCGTCCGCTAACCGGCACCGTCACACTGAAAGAAATTCAGTGGAATCTACTTACCTGAAGAATACTTACCCTGACCAAGAACAAAACGGGAGGGAGGAGAGGGTGCAAGAATCCGCAATGATTCGCGAGCAAAGCAGTGCAACTGATCCGCAACAATCAGCAGAATACACTACAACACTATTATGCAATGAACCATAAACCCCTGCAAAACCCCTGAAGGCCGCCCCACAGGTCACGTACTCCCAAACGCGGAAACCGCTGGCTGCATAAGCTCATATTTAACTTGCCTAAATGATATTAGCTGGATGGGCACACTAGCTAGTTGCATTAGCTCGAGTTTAACCTTGCCTAAATGATATTTAGCCACATGTAATTCAGAGAAGCTAGATGCTAATCGCTGATGAAATTTACTGAGAAACCCTTGAAATACAACATTGTTATTAACAACATTACAGTATTATTGTAATGGCTCTTTGGGAAAATAGGTAATCCACATGTAAAACGGTACGTTTACTTCACCTGTATAGCTTCAAGAAAGTCCAGTCCGGCTACCTCCAACATTAAATAAGCGATTCCCTGCCAGTTGTTATCAATCACCACGCGGAAGGCTGTTCTGATATCTGGCTTGGGCTCCTTCAAGTCGACAACATTCTTCCACACCCACCGATATTTCTTTTTCCTGTAGAAAGACATCATGAACTAGACTAAGCCAGATGCACCTGCAAGTGTACATACCTAATTTTTGAGAAACCTTACACGGTGAAAACACTTGGGACTGGACGCTGAAAAAGCTTATATATTTATAAATACTAAGAATAAGATCATCACAGTTTCGTTATCAGATAGTCAGCTAATTAAACAGTATTTAGCAACTCTTCTACAACTTTAACCTGCACAAAAACGATCGAACCTTAGTAAAGCCAAGGACCATCTCCAGTATATGAAAGAAAGCCAAAACGTTCAATAAAAAAAGCAGCATAGTGACTGGTTTTAAATTAGGAACAGCTATCGGTAGTTCACCTGGTGTGAACGTCTGATGGATGGAGAAGTGAGAGTATTGCGAAATAACAATCACACCTTGCCATCAGACTAACACTAGGAATCAAACTTTCCAAGTGACCTTTAAAGGAGCTCAATCACAGTTTCTTGAGTTCTTTTGGTCACGTATAAAATTACCTTGAAATTTAAGGAAACCTGAAAATAGAAGTTTACTAAGATAGAAAATCACCATAGAGATAATAATAAACCATAAAGGAACATGGATGGTTAAGGATGGAGAACATTAACACGGATTACAAACGACGAACTTGAAACATTCAGATGCGCAAACCGTTACTTAGCTCCATTAATGTTTATGATTGTTGAATGACTCACTGTTTTTCATATGTTTTCCAGTCCTCTGGTGTAAGGGGTCTTATAACTGGACAAGATGGTGGTGCATTACTCTGCATAAACATCATGGCACAACTAACGTACGGAAAACAGAACAGCTTTACAACAAAAGTAACGAATGAGTGCGAGAGGGCAACTTTTAGTGTCATCGATCGACTGCGGTTTTCTTAAGAATTGCTAAAATTAATGATGTTTTTGGTTTTGGTGTACTAATCTAGATCAAAATGGCTTTCAATGGGCCACACAGAAGCAAAACGTATAGAGAGAAGCAATTTAAGCCAAGTTTCAAGGATGCTATATCTGTTTTGGTGTGTTCTTGAAATAGCTTTTTCATGTAACACCACTTTGGCCAATGCAAAACGCTGTATCAGAACAACGAATCTCCTCTTCTTTAGAAAAACATTGAATGTACTCTTAACGGTATCCAACATTAGCTTCTGTTCTAAAACAGCAACAACAAGAACACAACTCTGAGGACGAAGCTCGAAATCATACATGCCTAGATTACTAAAATAGCAATAACAGTACCCATCATGACGCTCACGAAGAGCCAATGACAGTGGAGTGTTCCCGTCATTGTCTTTAATCTCAAGTGATCCCCCTTTCTGTGGAAAGAATGACAGGAATTGAATTTTTCTGCATCAATAGATATCATTAATAATACCACGGAAGACAATTTAGCCTTCTGTTATGTAATTCGTTAATTAATAGAAACTACAAATTCGCCTCTGTCAGGACCCTCCCCCGCCCCCCTCAAAATGACTTGCTGGAGATAAGTCAGTCCTCTCCTCCCCAAAGACAACAACTCTCTTCTTAATTAACCCTTAATAGCTTGGGGATGAGGGCCATAAAGGATTGTCGATGATTTCAAACTTGCTTACTTAAAAAATATCCACGCATTAATAACCAAATTCCTGAATTTTCCTTAAAACCCATTGGGAAACATTTTGGTGTTTCAATTCTTTGCTCATATTACTTAACGTAAAGGCGAATGACGTTAACTCCAACAAAATTATTGCGCTCAGATTTCAGGTAACTCTCCTAGCTGATGGATGAGAACAAAACTATCATCAAGGGTTATTAGATATTTCTGTACCTGAAGAAGATTGAGAGAACAAATTGTGGCACCCCTGAGAGCTGCCCTGTGGAGAGGTGTCTGTCCAAAGTTGTCCTGATGGTTGACCTGTGTCTTGGAATCTTTACCCTGCTCCGTTATTGCCTCACACAGCAGGCTGACAACAGATATCGGATCAGACATGCTGTAATCGGTGTGCCTGTGGGAAAATAAACAGCAAATACAGTTTATTGTGTGTTAAGGCATTTAAGTGTTTCTATGAAAATTTGCATGCTTATTTACTTCTGACAAAACAATGCCTCGACAATTCAAGGGGTTAACCCTGCGATGGACTAGCATCCTATCCAGGGGGAGTAGAATACTCCTGGTCACTTCCTGCTACAGAAACCGGGATAAGCTCACGTGGCTTGCAAGCATTTCAAGTAATACAGCATATCAAACATGAAAGGCCGTGTTTGACCACATTTCCAAAGACCGAGAAGAAAGTTGAAATACGACACGTATCGGAACACTTTTGACGAACTTGGAGGCGTTTGGTAATGAACCTGTCAAACACTGTCTTGAGTGTTTGATATATCTTCTCAACCTCAATAAACAGAAAACAGATCAGACATAGTGTAATCGGTGTGTCTGTGGGAAAAAGTACAGCAAATACAACTTAATGTGGTTTCAAAAGCTTGATGCTCGACACCTAGGTACAACAGGAGACTATTAACCAGCCAGCTCACCCACTGTTCATTTTCACAAATGCGTAGTGAAGAGGGATCCTGCTGTGCAAATCCAGTGCAACTGTGTTTGCTCCATATTTGATCAACAAATCCTCCACCTCGGTGATTGTCTCAAAGCCTCCTGTTGTATAATTTATGGAATAATGAAGAGGAGTCCGTTGCTTCTTATCTGCACTGTTCACATCAGCACCCCCGTCAAGTAATGCTGTGCAGAGCTTCAGAGGGGTAGAGTTGGTGTCTGGCACAGAAAATAAGAAGGCACAATCCAATGTTAACTTGACACTACAGACAAGGTACTAAAACTTTCCACTAAGGCAATTACAGTGTTGCTTGAAGTGCACCTAAACGAAAGCCAAAATGATTAAATTACTTGCAAAAAATTTGAGGTTGACTAGGGTCCTTTAAAGACTCCTGATATTTGAAAAATCACGGTAAAATGCTAAACTGAAGAGTGGGACATTGAAATGAAAAATGCAATCAAGTTTCTTGTTTTGTGGAGAGTTAAAGTTTGGCCTCCGTTGACCAAAATGACCAATTGTATAATAAGCAGCAAAGGGTACCATACCAATCTTGTTGGTGACTGCCCATGATAGCGCGGTGCGTCCGACGTTATCAGCAATATTAGGATCTGCCTTAGCATGTAACAAGTCTTGCAGGGTAGTGAGACATACATTGGCTGGCCTTCAAAACAAAACAAAAATGTCATCATAGCTTTACAGAAATCGTGCCTCTGCATTTGATTCAAAATTACGACAAAATTGAAACTAAACTTGCTTATAAGAAATGTCCATGTGAAGTGTATTCTGTGTAGGGTTTTTTCCCAATCACACTTTATCAGCTTTCCACCAAGTGCAAAACAATCTGTGAACATCATCAATCTCGAACTCAGAACAGGATTACTAAATACATTAGACCCCCATCAAAAGTGTTTTTATCAAACCTTTTTGCTTGCAATTAACTAAAAGCCAGAAAAACTGCCTAAGCACTGAGGGCCCGTCCACACTACGCTGGAGAAATTTGAAATCGGTGTTTTCACTCTCTATTTGAAAACGCAACAATCGCTGGTCATTTTGGATTTGTGTGTGAGGAAACTCCGACAAGGAAAACACATAATTATCGTCACGTCATCGTTTTCGAAAAGCTCCGTTTTTAAAAATGTTTTCCGTCCACACTAAAACGCAAAGCCAGCGTTTTCAAATTCCTCCAGTTTGAAGAGCGTTTTTGAAAAGCTCCGTTTTCGTGACAGATTAGCGTGGACAGTGGGCCTAACCGTAGAAATAAAGCTGCGTTCTCAAAATTCTCCAGTGTAGTGAGGATGGAGCGTCATACTCCAAATAAATCTGACCGGCACAGACTAATAATCAGCACAGCCATAAAATATTTTCTCGCACCTTGCAGCTAGAATCAGGGGTGTAGCTAATCCATCTTCCTTCTCATTCAAGGACCGGATATTTACATCTGCACCATTATCGATCTAAAGACCAAAATATCATTTATTACTACTTCAACGCACAGTTGTTTGAAGGGTGATCAACAGTAATGCAAATCTATAAAAGTTATGACCAAGACTTTTATTTCTGTCTTTTCAAAAGGGTTTTTCGGAGTGTTAGTTTGACATTGTGCAAAGTTTAAAATGTCAGGCAAGAGCAACTAAGAGGAGGGACTACTGAGAGCACATTAAACTGACTCTTAATCCTGGATTGGCAACTTATTCTAGTATTACTTGGGGTTCAGTATAAACAGTTTTTCTTTTTATAGGACTTAGTCATCGCTTAGGCCCAGTTCAGACGCCGAACTTTTCATGAGCCGAACCAAATACATTGAATTAAGTACATGAAAAGTTCGGCGTCTGAATCAGTTAAGAACAGCTATTTGAATTTGGAACGGCCCAGCCGTTCTTCCCGCCTAGCTCAGCCGGTAATTTCGGCTTTGGAACGGCTTTGATTCAGACGTCGAACTTTTCATGAGCCGAACCTAATGTCTAAATTATTATAACGTATTTTACAAGCAGTTTTTACTTTGCCTGAAAATCGCTAACATTTCGATGTGTTTTGGTTTAAACTAAATAAAGTTCGACGAATTAAGTTCGACGTCTGAATCAACAGGTGTACTTTTGATAATTTGGGTCGGTCCAAATTCGAATTAAGTTCGGCTCATGAAAAGTTCGGCGTCTGAACTGGGCCTTATTGTCTTTTGTTTACAGCAATGGTGGTTGCCAAACCGAAAAAAGAGAAAAAAAAAACACTGGCAATTGTCATCTTCTGTTTTTTTTTTTTTTTTTCATTATAAAAACGTTTTTCAATTTACTTTACCATAGACTAAAACATGGGTCATGAGATCCAAACAAGATAAAACTGTACCATAAGTTTAGCAGCTTTGGCATTTCTCCACTTGATTGCTAAATGAAGTGGTGTGCGGCCATGGCAGTCAAAGCAGTTGATAACAGACTGGTCATCTTTCACGTATCCCAGCATCAGCTCCAAAAATGGATAAAAATTCCAGCTTTCATAAACAAGAAAGTGAAGGCAAGAGAACAGTCCTGACAAAAAATAGAACCATCCTTTAGTCTGTTACTTTGACGAGTTTCAATAGCAACTATGATTACCTTGGTAACTTAGTGACTTAGTGGTACTCACCGTCCTACTCTTTGCATCATTGACTTCGTTGAATTTTGAGAAAAAAAAAATTTTTAATTCAGCACAATGCTTGATTACTACATGAATATGAACCGTTTCACAATTCCTGGCACAGCTCGCCAAAGCTGAGCTGGAATTCCGGTGTAGCGGGGCAATACACTGTAGTATCTTAGTACTTTAGAACTTTAACACCTCTAATTTTACCTTTTGTAGTCTATCAAAACATTTATTGACGAAAACATTTACATGTTTCACGGCAATTTTGCTGCGCCCTCGGTGAAAACGATGCAAAAATAACGGTCGAGTTGATATATTAGTGATATTGTTGAGTGGGGGCAAATTGCAAGAATTTACTTTGTGGCGATTTTTTTCAAAGAAACAACAAAAGAATGAGGACAAAATCAGTTAGAGTTTTTTACATTTGACAACACAACTTCTGCATGCTCAACATATATTAGCAATAAGTTGCAGTGCACTTATATAGGAGGTTTCAACAAACCCAGGCCATCATACATGTAATTCGGTTTTCACCGATGAAAATGCATCGTTCCGGTTATCATTTTTCGAAGTCATGCTTATAATGGTGCCCCTTCAAAGACGACATTTGGGAGCTTAAGCAAAGTGACGACGTCCGGCGAACCCGAGGACAACACCTAGCAAAAAAATGAAGTCATGTTTTCCCCTCGAATTTGGTAACTGTCTAGAACTGTTCAGTGCGACTATTAGGCTCAGAACTTACTCAAACTTAAAGTGAAATGTCAGCTGAGCGTTCAGTTCCAATTGAAAACAAGAAAAATTGACCGTTATCCAAAACATGCAGAACTTGGTCATTTCACCTTGCTGTATTGCAGAGGACGTTTAAGAAATATTCAATGATTTATAACGCACGTGCATAGCCACTGTTTTACTTATTAAACGTTTAGTTTGGTGACGTCCTAGTTGGTGTCGCCGTCACGGTTTGTTTAAGCTGCTAATTTTTTTACCAACCTGTGACCCCATAATCATTTTCTGCGTCACTTGTTTCTGTGAAGAGAGAAAATTAGAAAAAAGTCAAATGCCACATTCCACAAAAGAAGGAAAATTCGGTCGTAGTGGATGATATTTGAGCAATATCTGTACGTCTCAAAAATGGTTAGAGATTGCTCAGTGAAAAATTTGAGCGAGTCATACAACTCTTCACAGGTGTGCAAACAGTTTTAACGAGACCTCCTACGGACGGGACGGAACGGAACTAGCTTTGAAAGATCAACCAAGATGAAGTTTGGAAGCAGGCTTGGTTTGGAACTAAGTATGTATATTAATAACTGCAAATTAGTTCACTAAAGGTAGTTTACAAGTTAATGGTAGTTACATTATACAAATCCTACAGTTTTTATCCACAGCAAAAGCACTTATGGTGATAAGATTAAGTCACTGATCAGTAAAACTTCACTTTGGTACATTTTTTGCACTCTGTGCAACACTTTTGGTTAGCAGTAAATGACTTGTTGGAAGAAAAGCAAATTGTTTTAATCATTTCTTATCATCCCTTTTATGCTTAAAAATGCTGTGGTAACATTACAGGTTGTTCTGTATACCATTTGAAATTTCCTCTTCAGCATCTTCTACGTCACCGTCATCTTCATCTTCATCGTCATCGTCACCATCATCATCGTCGTCATCATCGTCGTCATCATCGTCATCATCATCATCGTCGTCATCACTGCCGCCATTCCACATACCACGTTTCTGACGTTTATGGATGGTCAGTGTTTCCTTACCGTTCTCCTTCTTTAAGCCAAAAGTTTCAGGACTTCTCAACAACACCTAATGAAATGAACACAAATTCGAAAGCCTCCATAAGCAATGAAGTAACATCAATTACTGCATATACTGTTACACCGTTACGCCGTTACACAGAGTTGGCATTATTTATAGATGAACAAGAGTGCCCTTGAGTTAACTGTAAACCTGCAACCTTTGAAATTTTTATTAATGACCTTTCCGCCAATACTAACTTCAACAAAAACTAGAGGACCTTAACCCAGTATCAACGTCTTTCGTCAACTCAAGATTGTAGCTAGTTTGCAGTAACGTTTCTAGGGTTCGTTTAGAAGTTTTGGAAGTTTCACATCTCATGTGTAGCACTTTTAAACTTCGGTAACAGAACGCTTATCCCTGAGGCGTTTATGATTGCTTGTTCAACATTAAGTTACAACAATGCACACTACACTGATCTCTGCAGTGCTGGACATGTCATCAGATAGTGTGGAATTTGTTAACTCAAGCGTCAAGTCTTTCTTGTAGGAATTGAAAATGGCTGAGCTTATAGAGAGAGCCACCTGAATGAAATGAATGCCGTACTTTACACACAAAAAAAACACATTTGCTTTGTTTTACTCCGTCAGTGAGCCTCAAAAAGTGTACTCTACATGTAATGGCACGAGTTACCATGTACACCTTGTATCCCAAGCAAATGTTTGCAGGAATGGACAGCTATAAGGTTAACCAACAAATGACAGAGAGAATCGTCCACAATCATGATCACATACATTTGGGCTTTTGTTGATTTTCCCAACTCTTGCTTTTACACTGCAGCCAAACTTGTCAATCAAAGCCTGTGATAAAAACAAAATGCAATGTCATACGCCTAATCTCCAGAATGTGAAGAAGTCTTGAGTGTTGTAAGTCAATCATATTTTATTATCTATCAAAGTACAGATAGGAATCACAGGCATGCATAGTTTAAATAGGAAATTGTGGTTTACCTTGACAAATTCCTTGGCAAATTCAGTTATTTCCTAAAATCCAGAAACACAGTGTTTATTTAACCAGGAACTTATAACCTATTTTCAACTTTTCAAACCTTAAAATGTTTGTTTTCTAAATGCATCTGTATACTGCAAAACACTTAAATGATGACCTGCTGTTATTTCTCAAGCTTTCAGTTATTAGCAGATGAAATACTCCATTTAACCTCATTAGAGAGGTGAACAATGGAACAATATGTAATTCACAACTGATTGAACATGGAACACAGCAAGTTGCAAAAAACACAATGAGAGGATTGTTAGCAAACAGTTACGTTGAGGTAACAGAGATCTCAGACATAATTAAAGGCAAGAAAACATCCATCATATGATAACAGACTTTGCTTACCCGCTCCCTCGTTATAGTGACACTAACATAAAGTACATTTAACTAACCCTACAAATGAAATAACCTCACCTTGTTGGGAGGCAATGAAGCAATTGTCTCACAGGCTTGAAAAAGAGGTGTAAAGCCATTGTTGTCAACCAAATTGGCCATGTCCTGGAGATTTTCTGGGCTGGTCTAACATGTAACAAGGCAAAGATGTGCAGTTAACAATTATAATGGAGCACACAATTTTAGGTCAGATTTTCAAACTGAAAAGGAAGAAATTGTTTTCCCTGCATGATAGAAATATCTAAAGTAACCGATTTCCAGACTTGGTTCAGTCTCTGAATTCTGGCCAACATTTTCTGAAGTAATAATTATGATAGAGCCAAAGGGTGCTGGTTTAAATTGATTCGTCATTCATACCTTCTTTAGAACAATCTTCATGTACTTTCTAAGGTCATGCTCAGTACACCCAGTAGCTAACATGTGAAGGAGGTTTCTTCCACTCCTCGCGAGACCTATGCTGGGATCTGCATCGTGATCAAGAAGCATAGAAAATTGGTCCATATTTCCCTGTGAACAGAGCAAACTAATATTCAATTGAGCTTGCTTCATGACAAAGCAATTATAATGATTCTTGGAAGCATAAAAAGGTTGTTTGACATCACAAGAACCAGTCAAGCACTAGATCTACAGTTACATAAGGAAAATGCGAACCATTAAATTATGCCTTATGAAATCTCCTGCTGGATAACTAGCCCTGTAGTGATAATTGGATCCTTGGGGTAAAGAAATCCATGCTAGCACTTAGAGACATGACTTCTAGACCAAATGAACATGCATTCCTCTATCTGAGATACATGTATTTTGCTATCACTGGGCATCAACTAGTTTTCATTTATCAGATAATTTATACCCAGTGCATTCATAGTATTCCCATATACATGTACTGTTCAGTTATTCCTGCACATACATCATTGACGTTTCTCCATGTTAGTTATAAAGACATTACATTTATCTACCTTTGAAAGTGCAAGCATAAGAGGCGTGAGGCCATCTGATCTAACACAATTTATTTCTGCTCCTCCAGCAATCAATCTCTCCATCATTTCATTGCTTGCTCTCATGACCAAAGACTTAAAGTGCTTCTGTTGCTGTTCACACTGCTCAGTTTGGTTCCCAGATAACACCTGGATTAGATTATAAATCAAAGTTTGATTAATATGGTAAGAGTAAAAATCCAACCCTTAACCTAAACCAGTCCCATCTACATGTTCCTGGTTTAATGTTCCTGGTTTAATAAATTTTGTTCAAATACTGGTAATCAACACAAAACAACAAACTCATATCAATCGTCCTGCCCTTGTTTCTGAAAAGGTTTCACATATCTGAATATCAATGTAGTTATCATTATCCTCCCGTGTAGTTCTGTGCCCTTACTACAGGGTCAAAGGATAGATAAGACTATCTGTCAGATAAATCCAGTGGGTGCATGTTGGTAAAACAACCTGCATTGTCCTCTACTTTTAATTAACTGGGGCCAGGGAAGTTAATCCACGAAATTCCTGGGATTTAATTTCTGGTGATCAACACAAAATCACAATCTTTGTAACATCAGCTTCTTGCAAAAACAAATCTGCAAACCTTGTACACACATTAACACATGCTCTATCTACCCAAGGAAAGTGGGCATCATTAGCATGGCCTAGCTAGATGACAGCCCTAAGAACCCAGTGGGGGATCTAGGAGAGGAGCCTGGGGACCCCACCCCCCCCCCCAACCCCCTTATTTGGGTTAAAAAAGTAATCATAGAAGGGAGAGAAGCCTGCAGGGCAAACAAACCCACCCCCCCCCCCCCCTACCTTTAGCCCAAGGACAGGATCTGCAACTGGAACCCTGATGTACCTACAAACATGCTGGATTTGTACTAAACTGCAGATTCTGTACAAAGAAATCACTTACAACTTGAGCATCTGGGTAAAGATTAGATAGGTCCAGTTCATCAGCCTTTCCTGCTTGCAAATGCAACACTTGAGAGCCATCCTTATCTTTCCCCACTGAGCCCTTGGCTCCACATTCCAAAAGTGTTCCAATCAGAGGAAAATTGTTCTTAAAATAATGATGTGAGGATATTGTTAGGATTAAGGTAAAGTGAAGATGCAACTGGCATATACATGTATGTCGTTCATTTTAATATTCAATCTAGAGAACAGAAACAATGATGAATCTTCACTATTATTCTTGGCATGGAAACAAATCCCTATTAATTAACCACAGGAAGCATAGAGGAAAGAGTCGGTACAAAAGTTTGAAAGTACCAGGACATCTAAGGTATGTGTAATAACAGTCTGTAACTGTCCATTTTAAGACCAATTAACAGAAAGTATCATCTGAATTGACCACTAAAATTTCTGAATTACAGTAAAAGCGATGACAAAGACATTGTCAATTTATGATACAATGTGCATCATCACTAAAAAGGTTCACCATTACTGGTTACCAGTGGGCAACCTTGACAATTGGGATGACATTATTGAAGAAACTCACCTGTAAAATGGCGACCATAATGGGTGTATGACCTTCTTTGTTGATGACATCCCCACATCTGCCCCAGCTGATATGAAGAATCTAGCCAGTTGACATGACACCTCAGCCAGTGGCATCATCAGTATTGGAGGTGGAGTATAAGACAAGCTCGCACTCTATGAAAATGGAAGCAAGCAATTTGTTTGCAAATGAAGAACATCTCAATGCTACCGCAAGGGGGTCAATTTTTCTTTGAACTCTGGGTGGCTTGTGGGAAACACTTCTTGCTACGTTACCACATGCTGGTCATCCTTTAAACGTAGATGAAATAAACTCTATGCACTATTGTGAAGTGCATTGTTTCAACAACATTTCCAAACCAATGATTCTAAATTTACTTATTTTAACTAAGTTTTTTTTTTTTTTTTTTTACTTTTATTCATTTCTGTCGATGATGTTTTTTTTGTTAATGGAAATGTGGCTACGTGTAGGTGTCTAATCAAAATGTCTTTCAACAGGAAAAACAAGTCCAAAAAAGATGGTTCTCAAAAAATCTGAAACATTGAACAGAAGACTTACCTGTGATTGTCTTTCAAAAATAGAGTTCGCAGCCAGGTAATGAAGCTGCAAACAACAAACATAAATAAATCCCCAAAATGCAGAAAATGGGTAACTTGATGACCACATGGGAATCCCCCTGCACCATAAACTATACATGACCAGGAAATTTGCCATACTTAACCTCTATCCCAATGCAACTATACTCTCTTGGCCTGAGTAATGCACCCTTAAAACTCAATAAGTTCAACCTTTCCACATCCAGGAGTAAACCAAGTATAAATTAAAAACAAGAAACTGCATAGCTGGTAACTTATACAGGTGTCCTGCAACAATAGACTAAGAGGACTAAACGTTTGGAAGGTTACAGAATATGTCCAATAAAATGGCAGAGTATGTAATTTTAGACAACATCAGTGAGAATGACAGGTATACTTTGCATACCGTTAAGTTTGCCTATCAAAGAAAATTAGGGTATCATTTCCCACAACTGAGAACAATTTTGTAGGAAAAATCATGCTAACAATATGCCTTGCATTTTTTAACTTGTGATTAAAGCCAAAAGTAAAGTATTCCAACTCTATCCAGTCTTTATCTCAATGGCACTGATACAAAAAATCAGTTCAAAGTATCTCATTTTGGAAAAGAGTTCTTTAAATCTCTTAAGCACTTAGCACTTTCACAACAAACTTGTAACCTACTGGTGTCCATTGCTCAATGTCAGCTTTGTTGACGTCTACACCTTTCTTGGCCACAAGAAAGGTCACCTTCCGCAGCAACACCTCATTAAGAGTTGAACAGCGGAGTTTTTGACAGAGCAAAGTGCGTCCACAGTCATCAGGAAAGTTGACATCAACATTTTCTAGACTTAATAGATAATCAGCACAAGGCATCTGGTCTTTCATGAGAGCAATGGCTAGTGGAGTGACCTGAAAAATCAGTGATTCAAAACTGATTGGTACCGAACATCTAAATGAGTGGCACAAAGCTGCATGAATAAAACTTAATTATATCCCATGCACAGAAAATTGTACTACTCAAAGGTTTGACAAGTGTTATGTTTTCATTTTCCTGACAAAAAATGTTTGACATTGCGGCATTGTACTGTCTATCATAGATGTTGTTCATTACATTAGTTCACAAGTAGCGGTAGCGATGTATCAGTGCATTTTCTGAAAAATAGCTCTCAGTTACTTTCAGCAGCCACTCAGTTCTTACATTAGTTCTGCGAAACTAGATTCAAGACCACTATACTTGCCTTCCATTGGTTAGCAGCATTTGGATCTGCTCCAGCTTTTATGAGCATTTTCAAGCAATGCAGCCAGCCATATGCTGCAGCATAGTGAACTGGAGTGTTACCAGACGTGTCTGCAGCACATGGATCAACACCGATCCTGAGAAGGTATGCTGCAACTGGTGAGTGGCCATTCTTCACTGCATAAATCAAGGCTGTCTTGTTCCATTTACCTATGATGGATAAATAATACAGTAATAAATGGCACCAGGAGTACCGGTAAGTTAAAAATTGCAATAAAATGGAAATACATATTCTGGATCAGACCTGATTGTCTCAAAGGTTCACTGGTACCTCAGACTACATGTATGTAGGAAGTGCATAGCTTGATACAAAATTGATATCATTAATATTATCACATCTAGATACAGCCACAGTTTCTTAATTAAACACCATGTGCTTGTTATGATCTACCTTTCTTGTCAGGTGAAGCCTTGAGTTCAACAAGTGCTTTAACAGCATCCAGATGCCCTTTAACAGCTGCCAGTATCAAGGCTGAAACATTTCCTCTGAAGGAGCCAGTCTGAAGATTTACGTTAGCACCAGCTGCAACTAGCAACTTAATGGTGCTCTGTTTAAACAAAAGGAAAACAATCTTTGACATCCTCTGAAATTCAACTTCATAAAAAGCTTTGTAGCCAACCAAAACTGAAAATGATTGTTAAAATGTCCATGTACATTAGATTATACTTCTGATATTATTATGGAACATGTACAACTCAGTTAAAAGAGAAAAAAGTCTCACTGAAACCTAAAATCCAGTTTTTGTAGCATGAAACAACTTGGCATACAATTTTGTCTGAACGTGGTCCTGTTGACTAGTCCATCACAATACATGTGTATTGACTAGGTTACCCCAATAGGCCTACCCTGGCACCTTAAGTTGCTGTAACTTAAGGCGACTTTGGGCAATTTAAGGCGACTTTAGGCGACTTAAGCAAAATTGGCAGAAAAATCATTGCAACTTTAGGCGATTTAGGGCGATTTTAGGTGACTTAAGGCGACTGAAGGTGACTTAAGGCGATTTAAGGCGACTTGAGAATACTTTATTTCACTTGAGTAAAATAAATTTAAACTTAGCAACAGTCTCTCCATATATCTCTTGCAATAAACCAACACTGTACCAATACTGGTACATAATTAAGTCACCACAGTCTCAAATATCCAATGCCAGGTTGTTCAAGGCCTGATTAAACTAACCCAGGATTAGAGAGAATTTTAATTACTTTCATTTTTGTAACTTTTTGTTCCAGTTTTCTGTTTATGTTGTTTGTCTTTCAGTTTTGAGTTTGATTCATTTTAAAACTACACCACTGTAAGCAGTGAAAGATATTTCTATACAAAAAAAATATATTACCTGGGTTAGCGCTAACCGTCTTTTGAACAACCCGGGCCAGATTTCAAACCATTGAAAAAAAATACTATTAAGGAAAGAATTACCACAACACTGAACAGTTACTACTACAGTATAACAATAATAATAACAATAAACACCAGCAAGGTAGCATGAATATTAGTGAAGATATCACAATAAAAAAATGAAACAAAACTAATAAAAATATATTCACAGCGACAAAAATTCTGAATTTAAGATATCTTGATTTAATTTGAAATGTTTCTATATTTTCCATAAATCATTCAAACAAAAGGGAAACAAAAATTAATTTAGCTCATTTACATGCCTTTAATTTACAATGTTTCCCGAATTATAAATTGGTTATCTTGGTAGACTTATGTGCCATTTTGGCATCTCCACTGTCAATTTCAGTCCTTTTCAGGGACCCAATCGATTTGATGCTCTCCTGCCTCAGTCAGGCAAAATATTCCAATACCATAATGAGTACCGCATGCTAAGTTCCTTCGTAAGAACACGTCCTGTCGAATTTCACAAACTACTTGTCAAGCTCCAGAAAACTTTGATGACCCTGGCAGTTTATACAGCGAATCGAATCTTTGTTTGTTGATCAGACCATAAGGAAATACACCTTCCAAACTTTCTCTAGTTTCCACCTGACACATTACAAATGCCCCGCACGACATTTTCACAACGAAATACTAGAAATTGAGACATCGATACCAGACACACTGGTCTCCGCCATTTTGATTCTCCCAGTAACCCTTGCGCCGCTAACTGGCTTCCATGCTCCGAAGAGATGAGACATCTGTGCCACAAAAATTCGAGTTCTCTTGCTAAGTGTTCGGGTGATTTCAAATCTCCCGATAACAAATTACTGTATTAAAATTTCGGAGAGTTTTAGTTTGGGGATTTGTTTTCTGTCTTGTTTTTTGTAAACGCCTGTCGGAATAATCATACTCACGTGAGCGCGAGTAGCTCACGTGAACCCGCGTACATTTTAATCACGGGACCAAACTAAGTCACATGTCCAAACAGTCGCCTGCTGGCCATGTTTACTCAGATTTGATCACAGATAATTTTCTGTACCTTAGCTTTCGATAGTAACAGTAGTGCAGTCCACGTAAAGTGTATAAGATGATGTGAATACCTGGCTTCATCAAATGTACGAAAAGGATAGATAAACATCATGCTGCAAGTTGGTTCGTCCAGTTACCAAATTCAAACGTTTACAGTTGGTCGAATGTGGAAGCAAAATGCAAATAATGATTTTTGCTGGAGAAATGGCCCACTTTTGTCACTCTTTTACACTTGGTAAGCAAAGTATTTAAAGTGTAGACTCAGTTCTGTTCAATTGACTTTGGATGACCATATTTTTACTGCTCAGTGTAAAAGTGACCAGAAAGAATTGAGCCTTAACCCAGAAATATCTTTCTGTTTTTTCTTTTCATCTTGATGATCTGGAACACCTCTCACTGTTGTTGTTTATTAATTATACACTGTAGGTCTTTGGAAGATTTGTTTCAGTAATATCGTACAAAAATTAATGAGCTTAAATGAAATTATTGCACTATAATCATTTGTTATATCTTTCCATATTTAATATATTTCCTGATGATATATAACACAGAGTGTCATCTCTTTTATTAACTCTTTTACAATGAAATACAAGAAAAAAATTAATAGAAATAAATAGCCATCTGTGAGAGAGTATACATCAGATTGTCATTCCTATTTAAGTATTGTCCACATGTAGAATTATTCCTGCTAACATAAGGGCTAGAGAGGTGCAAGACTATAATAATATTAGGCTTATTATGTATAAGGGAGCCACGGCTTTGAGGCATAATACAGCAATTGAACTAAGCCAAACAATGGCATATAAAACATGCAAAACAGTCAAAAGGACTTGCACGTAAACAGCTACATTTGAATCATGTGGTGCCAGAACAACCAAAGGAGGAATAAACCTATACATCGAGCAAGAGAAACATAAGCTCAATCAGATAGCTGCAAGAAACATAAGAATGTCACTAGACAAACGTATAGCTTTCTCAAAGTAAAGCTACGGTGTCTCCAAAGCAAAGCATACAAGAACGAATATGATATCCGTGATAAGGATCTACCTACTGTGCTTGCAAACAGTTCTAATCACAGCTGGGCCTGGCGTCATATATATAATATAGAATGCAAGTAAGCGACATGTTCATGGTAAATTTCATATTTTGTCCCTCAAAAGCAAATTCATGGAGACTTAAAAATATATCTTGCAATAGAAATGAGCCTAAACAATGCATAAACACATGGCAAATTACAGAGGTGTCAAACTCAACAAGTCGACATTCAGATAACAGCGGTAACCATTCAGACCTATGACCTATATAAATTTGCCATAGCACTATCTAACGGCTCAACTCCACTTAAAATTCCTCCTTATTACACAACATGAAGTGCCCTTCATGAACACGAGTGAAGCGACAAGAAAGGTCGAGTGACCGAACAGAGAACAGCAAATGTACAAATGTCACGAACC
This sequence comes from Orbicella faveolata, assembly GCF_042242905.1. Lineage (NCBI taxonomy): Eukaryota > Metazoa > Cnidaria > Anthozoa > Scleractinia > Merulinidae > Orbicella > Orbicella faveolata. The sequence goes on from NW_028301554.1 coordinate 16,060,584, forward strand.
GTAGAAAGTCGTGTAGGCTAGTCAACCCTATTTTACAGGACAAGGGCAATATTCAGGTTCAACCCCATCCTCCGCAGTATCTTTACTGTGATACTTGCACTTATTGTTATAAGCCACCTGATAAAAGTGTGACCTTCATTTGGTATAAGCTACAACAGCATGTACATGTCATGATACTGTCACATTCCAGAAATTGAGTTTAAAATTCTTGAGCATAGTTTTGGTTTGATATGAAGGTGTTTAAATTTACCTGTCGACTACAACATCAGTAGACCTAATTTTCACAGGTAGTATACGTGGTACAAAGTTGTATTGCGGATGGTAGAATTTTCAGCTGGCTTGTTATATGTACATGTACATGTACACGTACATGTAATTCATTATGTTGTGATTTGAATTTTGCTTAGTGTGCTTTTACTAATTGTGTTTTTGATTAAGCTGAACTCATGTTTTGTTTGCCATGAACAATGCATCACATATTAAAGAGATTTTGGTTATATGAATAACAAAGTAAGCATGTGTCGTGGAAAACACGTGTACACATTAGAGAAAATGTGTACTAGGTAGATGCCCTTCACACTGTACCTGCCACTGGCAAGTGTACATAGCCAACAACAACACCAGTGCCTACCAGGTGTCCGTGTTTAGCAGCATGGTATATTGCTGCCTTAGTGTGCATATTCTTAACATCGATGGCAACTCTTGGTTTCTTAATGACTTCTTCATGATCATCCTCCATATCATCGATATTCTGATCTTCCATTGCTAAAAGTTCTTTCAAATTCTCATCTCGTCCATGTTTACAAGCAATCATAAGAGGTGTGAAACCTTTTGGTCCAGGGTCATTTGGGTCGGAAATTCTCCAAAATTTTTTTTTCAATTGTTTCATTTCATGATTGGAATTACAATCAGCCATCCTGGTGAAGTAGCTTTAAAGCTGAAAAATTCTGTTTCACTTGCTAATATTAAATGTTTGGAAGCAGTAACTTCATTTATAAATACTCATTCCACTTTTATGTGTAGTACAGAAATACGGTCAGGATCTTGGAATGTTAAGATGTTTGTGGATATGATCTGGATATGATCAAGCCTACTTAAGCACCCTTGTTCAATGTCTGATTTCCTTTCCTTTCCTTTCCTTTCACAGAAATAGAACGAAAAGACTTCTACGGTACGTGCAGTACTGATTACTTCTTGTTTCGTACATTGAGGAAAGTTTTGACAACCCTTGAAGTTTAAAAATTTTATTCATAATTAAAAAACAAATTTCAGGAAAGGCTTTTGAAGACAACATGACAGTACCATTGGATACATCAATAATTTTCCTAATGTTAATTTAATTTAATTTATACCCAAAATTAATCCATGATAACTTGGACACTGATTCTTCTCTCTTAGATCGCTACCTGGAATACTTCATGACACCTTATTTCATCTTTGTTTGTGACACATTCAGCTACCTAGCCCTGCTTGGTCTTCATTTGTTCATGTGCCTCGGTCCTTCCACAACTACCTTCAGTGGGGTTGAGTGGGCGATTAAAGGGCGGGAAAACAAGTGCAAGCGAGTAATGATTGGTTTTGGTTTTACTTCTGATTGGATGAAAAATTGGTGCAGGTTTTTAAGCCAATCGCGAAGAGTAGTAAGTGCAAAACCAATTAATTTTCGACACTCAAATGAAAACCTCTCTAGTGGTTGTAGTGAAAACGACGACCTCAGAATTACAACAAAACGTCATTGTGAACTTTAACTTTGTAGCCGCGATTTGTACTACTCCATGTGACTTTGCTTGTTAATTTGTTTAATTTTTTTTTTTACAGTAGCAACTGAAAATAAGCCAAAAATACATCTTCATTTTTCTGTCCATAAAGTAATTCCCAGCTATTTAAGGAAAATAAAATAGCATGTTCACTGTCTGCTTATACCTTCTTATATAAAACTGCTGAACAAAGTCTTAATTGCACCCTCATCAAAACCGAAGGCCAGCATTCTTAAGACCTCAAATGCCAAAAGAAACTAGTCTCAATATTTTCACTCACTGTTTATCTTTTACATCTCCAAACTTGGCATTCAGATAAGGTCTAGTTTACTGTAGCAACACATAACGACATAAGAAGGACGTTATGTCGTTGTGTCGTTATGTTTGCAGTGTGAACATCCTGACATAATGACATAATAGCAACATAACAGCATGAACATAATGAATAAAGGAAAAAAAACTGATCTTTTCATTACCGACATAAGTGATTATGACATTATGCCGCTTATCTCATTATGTCGCTATTGTGAACAAGGCCATTATAAGCAGTTTACGCTGAAGACAGTAATCAGTGAAATTAGCTAACAGACACTATTATTTCTTTTCAGCCATTGCTGGAAAATCCTGGACACTACCAACATTGTGATTTACCTGGCTACATTTACACTGAGAATGGTCATGTGGGCTTTATCTGGTGCAGTTGTCAACAATCGAGTCCTGGTCATTACTGGCTACTTGCATGGACTCAATACCATGTTACTCACGCTCAGGGCATTTGGACACATGATGGAGACGACAAAAAGAATCAGTGCCATTCAGATTGCTTTGTTCCACATAACTGGAGATGTGGTCACTATCTTTTGGCAGTTTTTGGCAACCATTTTAGCCTTTTCCCTGGCTGCAACCAAAGTTTATATGGCTGAAAAATCGTATGTTATCGAAAATGGCATTGGAAGAGATCTGTAAGTAAAACTGCTTTTAGCAATTAATTTTACTAAAGCTATTTTGATGTTTTAGTGCAGGCTGGGTTCTTGCATAACCGTACACTAAAGCACTGATGTTGAATTCATTTGAAAATACTTTTTCTTTGTGCCGTCAGTGAAACTAGTACCTTTAAATGTGTATGCCATCTCAATGTCACTGCCTAAAATTGTCAATATGTTGTGTTATTTCAGAGCATGCAGCACTACCAGAATACACTGGTATGATTAAGATGACTCCTGAATAATTTATGTCTAACCTTGTAAACTGCTTTCTTAATTATTTTATTTGTTTGATGTGGTTAGTGCCATTGAAAGGAGCCACGTCACGGTTTGCGTAGTCTCCTCTGCAGCCGTTATTAGGGTCGTCATGCAACGCTTCTCAAGCATTGCGGGACAACCCTAATAACGGCTGCGGAGGAGACTACGGTTTGCGCATCTTGAAAAAGTTTAGCCAGCTGCCCAAATTTTTCGAGTTTAGTCGTCGTTTGTAATCCGTGTCAATATTCTCCATTCTTAACCATTCTGGTTTCTTTATGGTTTATTATCTCTTTGGTGCGTTTCTATCTTAGTAAGCTATTATTTTCATTTTTCCTTTAATTTAAAGGCAATTTTGTACGTTGCCAAAATAACTCATAATGCTGTGACTGAGTAAGCTGTTGGAAGTTTTCCTGTCACCATTGACTGTAGACATGATGAGCATCTCTGTGATAGATGGATAAATGGCGTTGATGATGCAGCTGGATTTTAAGGGATGCCTTTGCACGCTCGTTAGCATTTTGAAATTGCAATGAAAACTAAAAAGTAGCAGAACTCCATAGAACTGCACAAAATTGAATATGAAGGTTAGCCAGCTGTGATTTCTAAAACGCTGATGGGCTTTTCAGTTATTTATGTAATGTGTACGTTTTATGTGATACCATTTTTCACATGCTTTGTGTTGGCAACCTGTATTTGCTTTGTATTTGATTGGTTCACTGGATTGCCTCTTTACAATGTGACTGGCTAGAGTGATAATTTTGATTTTGGTTTTATGACACTCAATTGAAATCTGCCCTGTCAACTGAGCTATAACTGCAATAATTTCTTCATTTCGACAGTTGGTGGTCGATGCTCAAACACTTCTTATGGTCCTTGCTGGGGATAGCAGATCGGGGTCCTCTCGATTCAGTTGATAGTCCTTCGGTCATTCTAGCTTATTTCCTGTATGGTGTGTTTTTGATTATGGCCATTATTCTTCTGATCAACATGATGATTGCTCTTTTATCAAACACATATCAGCAAGTACTGCTAAGTTCTTATTTTCCTATCGTTGTCTATTGATGGATTTTTGGTTCAACTTGAGGGACTATTTGCGCTTATTTTCAGGACCATTCTTTGATGGAGTGGTCATACAAGAAAGCAATCACTACCCAAGTTTACAGTGCTTACGATCCCATACCTGTACCTTTCAACCTGATATCCAATTGCGTCACGCTACTGTGGTGTTTGAGAAACTGTACAAGATCAAATATTCCAACGAATAAACAGCGGGTAAGTGGGGGCATCTATTCAATAACAACAGCAGCTCGTTTTGAACGCTCTCGGTAACTGTTATGAAAAGGTAGTGCAAAACCAATAACAGTACTCATTCATCATGTGATTAACACCGCGTTTCTTTCCAATCATTTTAAGTTGAGTAACTAACCTAAACGTGTACGAAGTCACAGTTTTGCCTAACCTAGCATCATGCTTCCTAGGGAAAGGCATAGAAGTCCAATTCACTCTTACAACGCTCTCTGCATGTAAGAATATTAAGAACCCGTAATTGAAAGAAGTGACAGCTGAGTACTGCTATGGACTAATGTCTCATCCAGGGAGTATTAGTATAGTCAGTCAATAATTATAGTTGCTTTTGAAGCGCTTTATTTACTGGAAAGTTGATTGACCTTTTTGCTGGTCCGCTTGTCATACTAAGCTTAACTAAACCTGACTCTCCTTGTCTTATTGAACTCGGAAACAAGGCACACAGGCTATGGAGAAGATAGACTATAGCAGAACAATAACGTGTATTTACACGAGATCATTAAACCAAGGAACATAAGTAAGGTTACAAATGCCTTTGATTCAGAAAGAACCAGAACACAGTACATACATGTACATAAGTCCATATTCTAGTTAAATTAATCGCACATGCATTTAATCTCAAGGCTCTAGATGCAGTTGTCGAGGATCTTTAGCGTACCTACTTTGCAACTTATGGTTATGCCTTTCCTCTGACAGGTAAGTGCATGCTTTTTTGTAGTCCCCTATATGGTTCATTAATCCTTCATTAATTTAAATTTCAAAATGTTAACTTTGAACTTTTAATTAGCAATCCTTCGTGTGGCTGTGGCTTCTGAAATTGTTGAAAGCTGAGGAATGTTATCTTATACAGACTCTAAATAATCCTATTTCCCTTTCAGAGGAGACTAAACTAGACCAGGTGCTTTAAGAAACACAAAGAAGCCGTCAAATGACCAATCAGATCACTCAGAGGTTTTTTCCGGGACATCCGGGACATGGTTGTCAACAGGAAGTTCTCCCTTATGGTGAAAAGGTAACAGAGCAAAAATATCGCTCCCTTGTCTGGCTGATAAAAAATATTGACCGTTCTGCTCTTTCTAGGAGAAAATAACAACAATAACAACAGCAACAGACAAAACAAAACAAAAAAAAGCAAACAAACAGCATTGAATCAGGGCTGTATAACCGGAGTATTAAGCTCGGCCAATATATACATGTATAACCACACTACCGGTGAATACTCCAATCTAAGAACCTGAGCAAGATGCCTGTGTTTTCTTCTTGAGGAAAACATTGAAAGACATAATTGCAAGATTTATCAGTATTCTCTCTCAGGGTAATCGTGTAACCATGGCTTTGCAGATTTCTGCAATAAGAGAGGGGAGGGGAGAGGGGTGCTATTGCTGTCAAAGGTGACCTAGCATTGACCACCCTTCCCATAAAACCAAAAAAGGATTTGACAGGTACAAAACAATTTACATCAAAGATCTCTTGTTTAGGCGTGGCAAAGTATGGGCATAAGAGTTGAAGGATGTCTTTTGACTTGTGAAGGAGCGGAGGCTTGTCCAACTTGTAAAGATGACCCAGCTGAGTACCACAGTGCAAGATACCTCACTCCTTCATCTCCAGAACATTCTCATTTCGAGGTACTACATAATTATCGGATGTATTTTCTCTGTATATGTATATATATGTCTTGATATTCTTCCATTCACATCCACTTATTGATTCGATTACCGCAAGCTCCCTAATAGGCCTTTTGCAACAGTTGGTCAGGTGACCAATAATTTCTAAACTTTTAGCGATAGCTAAATGAATTTCAGAACTGGAAAGAGCATGTTTTAGATAGCCAGAACACCCATCTTCAGACCCATACCATCTATGGTTGAGATTAATGACGAATTGAATATTGCCAAAAATGGAAGGTTTTGTATGTTTGTGAGGAACTCAGTGAAGGGAATCCCATATAATAAGGACAGGGGTGCTCTTTGTACCTTTTAGGGGTGTTCCTCAGTGGAAGCTTTCAAAACATATGACAGGAGATAATGTGTTGTATTACAATTGGTACCTCTTAGGGGTTCTTTTCAAAATTTCCAACGAGGACCTCCGTCCTTTTTAATTGGGAGGTGCTTCCCCAGGGAGGGGGGTGAGGAAGATTTCCCCTCCAGAAACCTTTCCGTTTTAAATTACTACAAAATAAAGCTGTTAGGATATAACTGTTGAAGATAGAAAGAGGGGGAAATTATCAGAGAGAATGGAAAATTCTAGGGACATATTTTATGGCAGTTTGAAAACTTGCAAAATTACTGGGATTTATATGGAAAACCACTGTCTTATTTTTTTTTTATTTTTTTTTTTATGTTTATAGTGGTTTATTATTTGTACATGTTCTGTCCATTTCTGATAAAATGCATAATCAATGACTAAATCAGTGTGTTCTTGAAAAGCACGTCATGTGACCAACTGTTCCAAAAGCTGCCTCTTGCGAAAATAAAAAAGAAGGAAAAATGGTATGCGTAAATTAAAATAATTAACAGTAACTGTAGCAGTAACTGTAACTGTATTAAATTTATGTGCAGTTCATATTTCCCCATTTTTGACATTCATACAAATATATTAGCTATTCTTTTTAAAGGGAAACATAATCAGACAAAATAATATGCACGCTCACAATACTTACTTGGATAGTTGTTACATTCACTTGCAGGTTTTAATACAAGAGAGCAGTGAGAAGAGGTTCATTGGAATTGGAGTTGTGTGGGAAGACTATGGCTGTCATGTCATGCCGGGATGGCAACATGGCACTGTGGGCTACCATGTTGATGATGGTACAATTTTTGACGCCAGAAATGAAACAACTGGAAAGGAAATTGAGGGTAGAGAACAGTTTATTCTGTGCTTTTCATGCTTTATACTCGAGTGAAATCATTTCTTTTTAATGAATGTTTAAAGTTTAAAGATCTTAATTTATTTCATGTAATGATACCTTATCTTGTGACTAGAAAATTGCAGTCTTTTAAATTTCAACGGAGTCCATATATTCAAGATCACTTTGGTAATGAGTCATTGCTCATATGTACAAAAATGTGACAGGACGCCATTTTACAAAATTTGGAAGTACTTTTTTAAAGATTCCGACAAAAGATTGTCTGTAATGTGAAACACAACAAGAAACCTAGGAGCTAAGTTAATTATAAAGCGAAGCAAATATGGATGGTCTTCTTAACAAGGGAAATGAGCAACAAGTCAGATGTAAAGCAAATGAGTTATAGCTTTAGCAGATACAAAGAATCCGATTATAATCCATCAAATATTTCCGCTCGCACGTGATTGGTCCAAATGCGTCAGGTGACTGAATACCCCAGCTAAAAATGGGGAATATCCGGGTGATATCCGCCAATTTTCAAAAAAAACTCCGCGTGTAGCGAAAAATATTTGAACAGTAATAAACACAGTAGCCTCCATTTGACTTTAAAACATGCTCCGTTATTTGTCGTTGGACATTATCTGTTCCTCGAGGCTCACAGTTTTCCGAGAGCCTCGTTCTCGGAAAACTGTTTCCTTCTCGGACCAGATAATGTCCACGGATAAATATCCGAGCATATTTTCGCACCAAATGGAGGCTGTTATTTATTTAATTTCAAGACTAAAGACGACGTCGCAACCGATGTACATGTAGCTGTCGTAAACTAAAATATTATTGTCTATGTATGTTTTAGATGCCATGGCGTACAGAGGCGATTTGATTGGCTGTACTGTGAAGTTTGATTTGGCAACGGAAGGAAAAGTTCTAGTTGTGTTTTCTCTGAACGGAAAACAAATCACGCAAGAAGAGATATCGATAAACAACCCCAATAGGAAACCTCTGTACCCTTATATAGGCATGGCACATAAGGGAATAAGAGTACTAGCGAAGGCAGGTGTGTAGATCTGACCAGGAGCAGTCATCATCTGTGGTAAAACGTTTAGCGAGTAACAAATTACGCTAATCTTTACTAACTTATCACTACTCACGATGACTTCGATAGCGTTGATCGTAGCAGTGTGCAGGACATCTGTCATATATGAACTCAGTTAAATGACCTTGCTCTCCATGAGTTCTCGTAGCTCAGTGGACAGAACGCCCGCCCGGTGTTCGGGAGGTCGTTGGTTCGATTCCTGTCGGGGACGCAGAATTTTTCTTTGTGCCATGCTCGTGTCATGTTTATTAATTCACCTTCACATTCAAATTACGCTTAAGTAATACAGTTACGAAAAAGATCTCATTTTTTTACATCTTTTTTACGAAAAGTTATACTTCTTCTCTACTTAAGCTTCATCTTGCATATATATTTACCGTTAGTAAGGAACAGACTACATAATTACTTTATAAAGTTATAATGGCCTTACTTGTATTCTCGCATTTTATTACCATGACCCATCTCTGTTGTGATATTTATTTGTAACTGTCATGTGACTAACTTGCATCATCTGTATCAATCTTTAGATGAATTGTAGTGAAGGTACAAATCGTGTTACTGCATGTACGTTTGAAGCCACTGGCCAGGAGGGGAGAGAGAAGATCAAGATGGCTGTTGAAGAGCTAGACAAGTTAGCTGAGACTTTTCAAGATAACGTAACAAATGTTAAGAAAGAGATATTTGACATTCGCCACGAGCTAGATATTGCTGGCAGGGAATTCTCCTTGTTAAAGTCTCAGATATGTGCTCACTTGAATCTGATTGGACCATCTTCCCTAAGTGTGCCTGTAATGGATAGCTCGATAACTAACTCGGCAACCTCCAGCAACTTTCAGCGACAAAACTGTGGTGAAGAAGAGCTATTAAATTGGCATTTGCTTGCAAAGTTTAATGAGAAAGTGCATAGGCTCGGAAATATCACAAGCGAGGGTTTCGATTCACTATTCGACATGTTAAGGGTTGTAAAGGAAGATGGAGAGCGACATACTCTCACGCTAAAAGAATTGAGAAAGGAAGTGGAGAAAAGCACCGATGCTCAGCGACATTTACGAGCGGTTGATGTTATTTCAACTCATGGATACTCGGATCCTGTTATCAGTATGTCAGATAACTCTTGTTCCACTTTCAAGACAGACGTAGATGTTTAAATATATCTTTCCGAGTCACGTGGAAGTTTGTTGCTTACTAAAACCTTTTCATGACTAGTTACTAGTCTAAGCACATTTCAACTATCTTATGTTAATGTACGTAATTTGTTTGATGTTAGTTTAGGTTAGTCTTTAAACTTTTACGAAGAAGAATGGAATAGCATACTGTACTATGTTTTTTTTGGTGATTAATTACATTCTGACGATGATATGTTCTTAGTAGCTGATACTACAGTATGACTTTTTTAATGTAATTAGCCTCATATGTCTGTCTCATCTATTTGCACCAGTATACGTATAAATATGGACTCATGTTAGAGTTTTACATGTCATTTGTATGTGCTATGTTGTACATGTAAAAGAAGCTACACAGAGTTGTAAACAACCCTTCAAAGCGTATTGTCGTGCAAACCTGCATGGTACAGTAACACCACAACTGAGTGGAAATGTTTCGTGAAATGTTAGCAATCGTTTAAAATTAATAGCATAACGTAACGAGACAAAGAAAATGCACACGCTTATGGGCACGCTCGCAAAAACGGCTTCAAAAAACCAAAATAACTTGAGAAAGATTACCTTAGGAATAAAGGCTTTATATGAGAGATTAACTCGCTCACCCCTCATGTTCTCTTGTCCTTATTGACTGAAAAGTAAACAGAGGGCAAAGAACGAAATAATTCAGTGTTTGGCTCTCTGTTCATGAATTAGTTTTCTTTTTGTCCGGGAGTGGAGGGTAATAAGTTTTTAGATTGGATATGGGATATATTTTTATAGGTTAACATCGTGTTTATTTTAAAGCTTCAGCTCAGTGTCATTTGTAACTCTCCTTCATTTTTTTTGTGTGTGTGTTCGATTCATTATCCCCTATTTTTTGAAGTCTAAAGGCTTGTTTGATTAAAATGCAAAATTTTCTCGTGTATGACTTTGTATTATTTGAACAGACTCTACCATTATGCGCAAAACTTAATGTAGCTACTTAAAAATCCCCTTGTAATTGCTTCAGTGAGAAGCAGATGTAATTCACTGTCGTCTCCCCGTTTAAGCAGTCGTTTTGTTTATAATGGCGCCTTCAGAGCTTTTTGTTTTGCGGTACCATAAGCGTTTTGGCAATCTCTTGACCTCAAGATACCATCTCTCTGTAAGGACTATTAATGTGGCCTGCAGGTTTGACTGGAAGCATAAATGACATGAAAAGAATGAGCAGCTGCCATCTTGATGTTAGCAAATATTTTCTTAGTTTTCACCAAGATCGCCAGTTTTCTTGTTAAGATGCTGCATTAGAGCAGAGAGCTAAAAGTAAACACAGGAAACTCTAAAGACCGGAGCTAATATTAAGAATGTATTTGCTGTGTAATCTTGATTTGGTTTCCGGCAGGCGATAAGTTTTTCCAGATCACCGTTTCTGTACGTCTCATGGCAGTGTCGGTTTTGTAACTCTAAGGAAAGGAGTTCCGCATTCAGTCAACCACCTCACCAGAAGTAAGATCTTTTAAGACTTGAATGATCGCGAGAGTAAGTGTTTGTTAAACGCTGTTAAAAGTTCAGCTTGTACAAATTTTGAGAAATACACAAGACATATTCTTTGTTGGCCATCAAGGCTCCAGTAATGGTTTAAGTCATTTTATTGTCTTTTAACTACTGCGTGGGACATTCGAAAGAGAAAAAAGTCCAAACGAAATTCATTACTCTTGCCTGTTTCGACAAGATTCTTAAGCCTTGAAATTTCCTCACCCTAAATTGGGATATAATGACAATCAAAATTGTCCAAGACTGGGTTTTGGAGAAATTGCTATTGGTATCGACTTTAATACTGTTTTAGTCTGAGTTCCTAACATACATATCCAGTTAGTACTGGATTCCAAACCCTGGAACAAAGTTGGTTTCTTGCAAGACCGCTTTAGGTGTAGAATGACAGTACATTTTTTCGTGTGCAAAAAGAAAGTTCGAACAACGATTGGGAAACTATAGGTGGAAAGAGGAAGTGTCCTGTTGTTCTGGGCGCGCTTATGAATGACCAACTTTTTGTGAAACAGGAGGCAAAATTGGGTGACGCCGTTCTTTATTCATAGTTTCTCGATGTGGATTCGATGAATGACCGAAATCAGTTTCCGTTTCACTTCTGGAAGGATTGTAGTGGCTAAAAGGTCTTCAAATTTTAGAAGTGCTCATATCCAGCAACCTTAAAGGGATATTTATTTTATTATTCATTTATTTTCTCAGGTGTTCACACGTGGCGTTACCGATAGAACGATATCAATTATTATTATTAAATGCAAACTATCTGTTAATGGATTTCTACTGAGCTCTCTTATTGGTTCTACGCTTATTTGTCTTCTGCTTTCAACAAACACGCTCACCTTAATTGTATTGGGTATATTGACCTTATTGTAAATTTTAATCTTCCTTGTACGAAATTTTCTAAACGTTGGTCAAGGGAGCGTTGTCCGTCAAAAGCCGAGAACGCACAGATTGTCGCCATTACCTCTAGTAAGTAAAAGCTTGGTACGAGATTGTTAGTGGAAAAGGTCAGTGAGCAAAAAACACGGCACACAATCCACGGAAAGATCCCAAAAGGCCACAATTTCAAACAGAAAGGGAAAGTAGATGTCCACCATGGAATTAGGCTTGCATTTGGACAAGTTCTTCTCAATTTTGTAAGGTTGCGCTTAGGGTTCAAAAACCTTCGGGTTGAGAAGGTATTAGTAAACATCCAACGTCTTTTTAATTACATTTTCTCACCACTACTTACATTATGCTCGAAGATCAGTCTCCTTCGCAATAGTTTAGTGTAGCGCAATAGCTTAGTGTAGTACTATAGACAGTTTATTTTTTACTTCTATAATCGTTCTGATTCCCATTTCAGACACCAGTTTCTACGCAGTTGATGTTTTAAAGTAGACAAGTATATGTGAAGCCTGCCTTCATATAACTTGTGAAAACACTTGTCAAAACTTATGCGGATTAATTACAAGAGGCATATTTGATTTTGATACTGTAGCAAATTTCAGGCAGGCGAAAATAATTCGTAACTCAGTCCACTTCTACTTGTAATTCTCAGTCAGGTTTAACATTTTCAAGTTCCTAGTTTCAACAGAGATAAATTATAACACTTAAGTCAGATTAAAATTGTTCAAATTTTGAATTAGTATGTGGCCCGAATTTGTTAGCTTTTGTGCCTTGCCAATTTAATAGTAAGAGTTTTGGATTATCTTTTTGCCGCAAAAACAATGTACTGTTTAGCTCCTCAATTATTTCGGATCTTTCCTTTGGCCTAACTTGTGTCAATTTTCATAATTGTCAGAATGTAGACCTCTTTAGAGCACAATTCGGAGGAACATTTCTTGTTTCAAACGTCTACTTGATAAAGTTGATTCAGATAAAGTATATGAAAATATGAATGTGCAAATTAATGTTTAGATAAAACCACTCAGGTGGATGAGTGTGATGAAGCTATTTCCTTACAAGCAACTGGGAACCAAAAAGAAAATGATATATCTTTTTCGTTCAAAATTTCCTTGTGCTTGTGGAGACATTTGCTATTTTTTGCTAAGAAATCAACTTTTGTTTAAGGTTACTCCAAACCTTCGCGGGTGTCCTCCAGAAAAAAATTCTTACGTGCGCTGTTTTCAAGGAAACCCCCACGAACTATTAAACAATAAGATTATGAGCTCGAGATTTCTGTTGCGCCCTCGTCAACTATATATATCACGCACAGAAATTGAGAGCGAATAATCTGATTGTTTTAGTATAAATCTACTAGTCGTTCAAAACTTTATCGAAACCCTCTTCTCAGATACTTTGAAAACGCTAAGCAGCCGTTATTTTGCTAGTAAGGGCACACTGCTACGCTACTCACTATATCTATCACAGAATAGATAGTGGGTAGCGTAGCCAATCAGAGGACAGCATTCGCGATAGAGCGTTAGTAGATTTATACTAAATATCAATAGAAAGGTAATTAAATGTGAATTCGGTAAAATTATATTCTGTTTTGCCGATTGCTTTCTAAAGGCGGCTGAAGCCGTTAACGCCAAAATGACCGAGTGACATTCCGGCGAATTAATCGGGTATTAAATGCGATCAATGTGCAGTGTTAATCACAAAGCATCAATCTCTGAAAGTGTGTCGGCAGTTTTCTTTTATTTCTATTGGTTATCATTTTATAGATCTGTCAAGTTCCGCTATCGAAAAATTCGCGTAACGTGTTGCGTTAGAGGCCGCCAGACGAAAAGTATTGAAAATAGAAGAATTTGCCGACACACTTTTTTTCCTTACCTATCAGTGAATGAGGAGGGATTCTTTAGAAAAGGGAGTGCGAGTTTTCGCCTTCTAAAGATTTATAAACACGTCACGCCTTCTCAGAGGGATATAACAACTCAAAAAGCCGCAAGCCAATGTACTAACAGAACCCTTAGTGTTCACAGTATTCAAACTGGAGCTTCGCGGGAAAGCGATAGTGTTTCAGTCACGTTTTAGGCGCACATGTCTTAGGCCGGTGGTCAACAATAAAGAACAAAACAGAAGGAAAGCGATGTGCAACAAGGAAAAAGAAACTAAGGAGCAATTGCCGAAGCGTAATTACAAGAAGTCATTCTTGATGGAAATGAAATCTAATATTGAGAGTATTTGATATAGGATCTTTCTCTCACGTTGACGGTTTATTAACTTTTATTAAAAAATCTCTTTTTCCCAATAACTCGCGCGCGTTTTAATATTTTATTTTCATTTTTTGGAAATGTTACCTTAAATAATGAACTTTAATTTGGTAGAAAAAAGGAAAATTTGGCAAAAGTAGCCCCGCGAAGGTCTGGAGTAGCCTTAAATTTAGCTATTTCTTTCTGTTAGGATAGCAAGCATGCCCAACAGCAGCAACACGTCACAAGATATCGATCTTTCATTATATTATCTTCGCACGGCTCCACCAACACGGACGGAAATAACATGGAGCGTGTTCCTAGGTGTTGTTGGAATAATAGCACTTGTCACAAACGTCCTCACTATAGCTGCTTTCACCCAAAAGAGGCTCCGACGACCTCCCCACTACTTACTTATCTCACTGGCTTGTGCTGATTTCATGGTTGCATCCGTATCAGTACCGATATATATCTGTACCAACCTGGGTGTCGCCAAGGTGACATTGCGATCAAGAGCTGCATTCTGGTTCTTTGATTTCCTAACAGGCATGGCATCAATATTCACTTTGGCAAGTATCTCACTCGAACGACTATTCGCCATGGGGTGGCCACTTCGTCACAGAATTACCTCACCGTTAACATACGCTGCTTTCATTGCAATACCTTGGATTATTGCATTGATAGTGGCATCTTTGCTCTTGTTGGACATGTTCAGGTTATTGCCACACCTTTTCATGTTTCACGTGGTGCTAGCATCGTGTTCCTTTCCAATCGTAGTGACTACCATATAGCTTACATAACGCTTTGGTTTAAGGTGAGAACAAGCCATGCATCTGGACACGAACGAAGCAGAGAAAAAGACAGGCGACTGGCGATTACACTTGTTATCGCCTCTATCATTTTCCCACTTACCTGGCTGCCTTATCCAATTGTACTAAGCATTATGAATCTCTGTTTAAAGTGTGTTTTTTCTGACATAAAATTGTTTAAGGATCTTACTATGATAAGTAAGTTTATGCACTTAGCTAATTCTTTTATGAATCCTCTTGTGTATATCTTACGAATTCCTGAGTTTCGTGGAGCTATTCGTGATTTAATCTGCTGTTATCGCCCATTCCGACGCGTTGGCGTTACGCCATTGGTAAACGCGAGGGCAAGGAATGAAGCTACACAAACATCATCTTTGGTGGTAGCTATGGTAACTAGTAAATTTAGTCTAAGTGTAAATGTAAGTTTAAGCGTAAGTTCAAGTAATATATCAAACACGAAAGACCGTGTTTGACCAGTCCAAACACTGAGAAGAGGGCGTAGCCGTGATTCGGACACTCGCATTTAGAGGTCATGAAAAATTCGACATTTTATTTCAGTTCAAAATTCCTGATACAGTTTGATAGCTGACTCTAGAAGCCTTAATTTGTTATGGGGTTTTGGTATCTACAGTTTAAACAGGATGCGCCACGTCGCTTGGACGTGAGACGCCTCTTAAGGTATATGTTAACCTTAAATCACTTTTCCGTCCATTTTGTGGTTGAAAGATCCTTCAAGAGCGCCCGAAAGCGAGGCGAAAATAACAATCGTAGAGAGCCCTCACTAACAGCAACTCTTTCTGAAGCTGCTAGCCACATATACATTCTTTCCTGTTATTTTACAGTCAAAAAGATGATAATGTAATCTATTTTTTATTCACTGTCATTAAGAAGAAAACAACTTTTCTCATTGTTCCTTTTTTCTTGTAATTTCTTTGGACCACTCGGAAATGGATTTTTTACTTAAATTTAGAGCCGTTTTATTGGAACTTGTTTTTCTCATTGCTTATTAAAACTACCTTAATTCGTCAATCAACCCCGAGAAACTGGGAAGAGAAGATCCAGCATCCAGCTTCCAGACATGAGTCTATATATCTATCATAGATAATTATAACATAGCACGCGCGCTTGTCCTATCTAATTCCTATTGAGCCATCATGAACGAAATCTCTTTTTGCCGCAATTGTTACTAATCTCGCAATCTGATCGGCTAATTTGCCGTTGTCGATAAGAGTTCGGACAACGCGGTACGAGTCAATGCGTCACGTAATGCCGTTTTCAGCTCGCGCTCTGAAAAAAAAACATTTTCTTTGACGTTGACGTTGCGGTAAAAAACAAATCGAAATGTGGTTTAGCGTGGTCTGTAGTCTTATAGAAGCAAAGAAACTATTTTTGAATATTATTAACCCCTTACAGCGCGTTGACACCTCTAATTAAAATTCACCGCCAGTTGTCACAAGTAACGCGAATTACGGTGTGATATTTCATTTGTGCACGCGAACTGTTCTTGATCTGGTTGTTTCATGGCAAGTCGGCTTTCGTTCTTGTCAAATTTTGTTTATGTCAGGGCAAAAAATTCTTGCCCATTCGTCTTCGAAGAGGCCGAAGAGGCGAAAATCTGGTGGAACCAACAGGTTCAGCGTCGAACAAGATCTTTGGCTCTGAGCGACCGTGGATCACACTGTAACCAAGAAGAATGGTTGAAGGAACTCGAGGACACTAGTCCCGCCAATGAAGCTAAAGGACAAAATACAACAAGTGCTACTCGAACGAAATTGTTGTAGAACGGACGCGATTCCGAAACTTCCACAACGAGAGAGTGAAGCGCAGATGCAGATGTTGACAATGTAGAACTCGAGATTTCCTCTTTTTAATGCTTTTTGGCTCCACGAGGCATGGTTTCAAAAAATGTCTGGAGAACGAAGGAGCCTAAACTTAAGCAACATAATACCAATGCCGCCGACGAAATCTTTTAAGTAAAAGACCACGGCAGTTTAACTTGTAGTTTGTCCCTTCTCGGACGACTTCACTGCGACGCGGGTTTCCGCGCCAGAATATTAGTCGTCTGTTTATTTCAAGTTGTCATAACCCATTGTTGTGGTAAACTGACCCATGCCGACATCTGTCAGTGTGGAGGGGATTTTTAACACCTATTCATACAAATCTCATGAAAGGTTTTTCGTGTTTTTCTCGATAAAATAAAACTGCAAATAAGGATGAACATTTTTAGTTCGTTTACGCGCGTCTTCCGATGGAATTGGCTGAAAATCGGCAGGTATGTTCTAAGATACCTCCTTCGAAAAACCGTGTCGGGCTTTGTTTAATTTCGCTTCCGTTTCAAAGTTATGGCCTCTTTTGTTGAAGGAAACGTCCGCATTAAAAATATCAAAGTTTAGGAGGGTGTAGAAAAAAACCAAGCCACATCTGGAAAATCGCAGACACGATTTTTGAGGGTGATGTGTGAGAAAACACTTCCGATGTAAATCGCGCCGCTCCGATAATTCACGCGCGGAAGCGAACCAGTTTAAGCGAAGCAGTGTTTTTGGGTATTTCTTTTAATATCACTGCGACAATAACTTTTTAGAAAATTTCAAAGATATGATTGTATTCTATAACTATTAAGCTTTCAGAAAATGTATAGGTTGATGGGGTTTTCTTTCAAAGCGCCAGCGTAAGAGCGCGATTTCCAAACACTGTCAATCCACCTACCATGATACCTTAAAACATAGCGCGCGCGCTAGTCCTATCTCATTCCCATTGAGCCATCATGAACAAAATCTCTATGTGCGCACGGCCGTACGTATATAAGATGACGTGTGCAGTTTCAATTTAGCTGCAAAAGTTCCGTCGAGTTTAGTGCAAGTTCCTTTTGTTTAAGTTTCGGCAAAGTGAAGTTTGTCTACATTTTCATCGAGTATTTTTGACTTTGTCTGCTTACATTTTCATTATAATTAATTCGAGGAAGCCAATTTTTTATCAGTGACAATTTTACGAGAAACAAGGTTTAGCGTTTTCGTTCAACCGCTGCTCAACTGATTGTGGCGTGTTAGGATCCTAATGGCCTTTTGTTTTTCTTCACCGTACATTGTGAGAAGTTTGTAGTCAGTCAAAAATAGAACATGACTTAGCACCCAAGTTGCTGTCGCCATGTTATAAAAGAATTGGTTCATGCTTGTAGCTGTGCGTATATCGAGTTATGGATGCACTTGGGAAGTTTGGAGAGCACTCAAGAAGCTAGAGTTGCTCTCGGCTGTCGCCTCGAGCAACTCTTACGCTTCTTTCGTGCCCTCCAAACTTCCCGCGTGCATCCGTAACTCGATATACGCACGCTAAGCATGAACCAGTTCTTAAAGAAACAACAGTTATTTGAATGGCTGAATGGAAGATAGAACCGCGGTTCATCTATTTGCAAGTCAACACGCACCCGCTGATGAGAGAGTGTCAAAAAGTTGTCCTTGATAATAAAAGACGTGACAATTACAAGGATACAGGATTTGTTACCCTACACATCAGTGTTATTTCAGGACATTCAGGACATTTCAGGCAGTTATCTAAAAATAAATTGAGAAGGATCATCTTGTGAATAAGGTTTATATGGGAGATTAACTCTCTTACTCTTCACCCTCTCTTGTCCGTTGAGAATGTTAATGCTTCTACACTTTATTTACGTTACATAAAGCACTGGGCAGAGAAATAAACGTCATGCACTATAGATTATAGTCGTTGGTTACAACACTGTACAACTACTGTTCATCTTGATCTTACTAGCTCGTTTAAGGATAACAGCATGTTGGTTTTTACTAAGTTACCTTGGAAATCAACCTGAATCGTTCTCGTCCAGCAATGATCGTGGGACTGAATTTCTTGTCCTGCATGTCTAGTTCCCAACTTTGTCTTTCGTCAGTACACCGACCAACAACGTGCAGTTCATAACTAAGCTGCTTGCGATGCAGCACGACATTCATTCACTCGATTACCTTGTGGATTCATTCAATTCTTTTCGGTCTTCATTTCGGAGATTTCGCCGCCATGTCATCTTTCTGCCCTGCCTTACAAGTCAGACTAACTGATGTACCATTAGGTAATGTGTTGGATGACCTTGTTGCTGATATTTCAATTTGAAGAGCGTCTAGCCGGGAAGAAAAGAGAAATTCTCAACCTCAGTATTAATTAATCAAGTTCATTTAAGGGAAATCAGAAAAGTGACTGTGACTACACATGTACCTCCTTCGTGACTGTGTTACATAAGGTCTCATATAACTTCACTTAACGTACATTTTCACTATTTTATTTCTCCGTTTTCTCCTTGGTTTAACTAAACAGTCAAGGAGGTGTTTTATTTAATAAATCTCCAAACCGGCAGCTGGAAGTTGTCAGAGATACTCCGCTGCGCGTCGTAAGTTCAACCCTCTTCTCGGTGCTTGGAAAGGTGATGAAACGCCGTCTCTCTCGTTTGGCATGGGTTCAAACACGACAAAGTTCATATTGCCCTAGTAGCGGGAATATAACTTTTTGCGATGTTACGACGGAGTAGTTTAGCTCCATTCTATATTTTAAGTCTTGATTTGCATGAATGGAAGGCTAGGAACTTGAGAGTGACTTTTAAATCTCTCATTTTGACGAGCTCCGCGAAAGGGTAAAGTGAACAAAATCCTGCGTTGTGATTGGCTACCTGTGCGGCCCAACTGAAAGAAAAGCTCTTGACCAATATCCTGCCATGTCAACCACACGCTTGGTCAATGCCTCATATACATGACTTAACCAGTTGGTTTTGCAAGTCTTAAGAATACCCACGGAACACTCACATTCTGCAGTGTTGCAATACTGGCAAGTAACGGATGGCAAAATCGGTAAATCATATGAAGTGACAAGTAATAACCAAAGATAATCAGTCCTTCTTTCATGCCAGAACGTCTTAGCCATCATGGAATGCCTGTATTTTAATAAATGATAAAAAATTTAAGATGTTCACATAAATAGGCATTTACATGGAAAAAATAAACAGAAAACTCTTATATACAATTATATCGAGTTACACAAGTAAGTATATATTTTAATGCAGTCACGTTTAAACTTTCTCAAATTTGACGACATGAATTTTAAAAGCGCGGCATCTTGGATTTCAGCAAATCTAGAAAATAGAGTTTCTGAAAAATATGGGAATGATGCAAGAACACAAAACTGTAAAAATTAAACCAAGTAAGCTGTAACATGTGTCAGATCAGACTTAAATTAAATTGCTTAAATCTGTATTCGCGTTGCTGTAATAAGATTTGTTGTGATACTGTATATTTTGTTGTGATACCAGATCTCAAGATGTTTGTACACACCTTCTCCACTCAGTAGTATAAATAAGGACAGGTGAATCTTATGCTAGGGAGTAACCCTGTGATGAAGTAACATCTCATCCAGGGAGGATTAGAAATGCTCTTAGTCGTCTCAGGCTTAAGAAAGCTTTATCTTTACAAAAGGTTCGGATAAGTTTACCTGATGGCTAAGAATTGGTCAAAACTTTAACTGTCAACTGAGAGACGACGTGTCTTTTAAAGGAACTCAGTCACGTTATTTTGATTTATTTTGGCCGCGTACAGAATAACCTTTATGCCTTTTTCCTCCACCCCAAAAGAACACACCCCAGTGCTGCCTTGCCTGAGCTCTGTTTACTGGGCTACTATAAAACAAATCAAATGATACAAGGAAGATGGATTTGCAACTACCTATACGCGGTAACTGACGAATGTAGTTACGCCTTAAAAGGCAACTTCTTCCTGACTTTTCTCGTGTTTTTTTGTTTTTTTTTTTGCGTACTTATTCTTATATGGTCATGTAGGCTCCTTCTGCATTTTGTGTTCCTAACGTGCGTTTCGTGGCAGTTGCGTTGCCTTCTGTAATGTAGGAGAGTTCCCTGTGGCTTTTAATGCCTCCCCCGTGTGTTATCCCGTATGTTTACTATTGTACATCCCACCGTCTGAATTTCGTGTCCCTGGTTTTGTTCCTTTCAATAAGTTACAGTGTCTCAGTATTTTGAGTTCCCGTGCACATTTTCTCGCTATTTCGGTCGTGAATTTAACAAGCCAGGTTCGATCACGTGGGGTCCAACTCTGATGTCTATAGAATAAATCGTGTTACTTGATTCCAGTCATGATTTAAACAGGCCAGCATGAATCCTTACTATAAACTATGATAATGATTCCAGACACGATTCAAACAGTGTAAATCATTGTTGTGGCTCCAAACATGATTATAACACACCAGATAGCATCATAGCTGTGATTCATATGACTGTAAATCACTATAGCAAACATAGCAAACAACGCATGCTATCAAACTCAGTTTATTATATGGACAAGAGTGTTTTACTAGAAAATATACCACTTGTAAAATTCATGCAAAACTACATCCGGGACCCGAGTGGTGTATTTTCCATATGATCTCTAGTGAGGATATCGATGACGTCATTTTCCGCTTTTTGTTGCTTGTTTTGTTCAAACAGTCAGTCAGAATTGCCAGCGATAGATTCGTCTAATATAGAAAAAAAATTACTCAGTGGCTTGAAGATATGAATTTTATTTTCTAGTGTTTAAGGTGGCTCCCTATAGTTTTACGATTGCACGCGCGCATAGGACGAAAGCTCAAGTAATCTGTGCGCGCTCAAAAGAAAAAGTAAGTGTTCTTCGATTTTTATGACGTCAACGTACATGAGGACAAAAAGCAAAGCTGACAGTGAATTTTCTCGCGTTTCCTTCGGTGATTTTTTTTTAAAACTTGGCTCAGTTGTAACCACATACAGTTCCTATAAAATACCCTTTTTTGTTGAAATCTGTCAGAGCTAATCTAATATATTTAGAAGAATGAAAAATTACAGAATATTGGAAAAACCGTCTGAACAACCTTGAATTTTTACCAATTCAAAATGTCAGGCAATATAATTTCCATGACGTGGCTGAAGGAAAGTATAAATATTAAAGAGTTTAGGCCAAAATTAGGAATATATCTGCCTGTCGTTAGATGAGATGTTACCATGGTAACGGCCTTAATCCAAAAATTGACATCCAAAAAATAAGCTTTGTTTTAACAGTAGCTATACTGGTAAATCCCTACAGGCAAAACTGTACGAGAAATTAACTAAGTTTCCTTTTCCAACTCGCGTTCTATAGGGAGGGTGTTCGTAAATACTCTAGGGAGCCACCTTAAAACATTATTTAACTCACTTGCTGCGCTCGTTCATAAAATGTTGTTTTTACCAATTGAAAATAAAATTCGTGTCTATTCTCGCCGTGCAATATCCTCTATATAGACCCATGTATGTAAGGGTGCATAATAATCGAAAGATGCACTCTCATGGCGAGAATATAGTAAAATTCGCTTCGCTTGAGTTTCGCGACAATGTTATGTTTTCAGCTGTGCATTCTCGAGATCCTCGAGTTATGATGTCAAAAACGCAATATCTTTACCGTCAACCGTCATATGAGCAAGTCAATATTAGCCGTCAAATGCCTCAGGTATCCTTAATTAAGAACTAATCGATTGACTTAAATGGGGTCAAGTTATGCTGTTTATAATTGATTACATCTCAAAAATACATTGTGCAAGTCCTTTACTCCTAGTATCGGGTAAAACCGATTAGTATAGGTAGCGGTATTCTCGGGGGGGGGGGGGGGGGGCACTGCCATATATGGGCTATATAGGTATGTGCCGCTCTGAAGGGTATGGGTTTCAAGCAGTTTACTCTAGGATAGGGTATATAAATCAAAGCGTTTGGGTCTAGAATAGAGTATAATTTGACTAGTTGGTTGAAGATTTTATCTAGACTAAGGAAACCGGAAATTGCCACTCAAAAATATAAAAAAATCAAATCGGCAAGTTTAAATTTACGCAAATCAGCCTCAACAGTGTCGATAGATGGGGATTCGGGGAGTTTACTCTAGTATAGGGTAGCAAAATTCAGCTGAACTAGCTCTGGTATAGGCTTAGGGTTCCAGGATCCCAGCGGCACATCCCCACCCAGAAATTCCCAAAGTACCCCACCGGGGCGGTATTATTATGGGCAACATTGTATTCTTTTATGAAAAATTACAGCCAAATTTGCGCTTTAATTTCGTGTTGTAAACGTCATTTCGAACTTAACCGTCAACCCCCCATTGAGACCATATGAACGTGATTCCGCGTAAGTTCCCGCGTAAAACAGTGTTCCCTGCGCGCGATTTTTGTCTGTGACGCGTTCGTTTCGACCGAAAGAAACTAGGAACGAAAGAAAATCCAACATGGCGGTGGATGATTAGATTTTGATAATACAGTATGAACATATTTTGAAGCTAAAGCTGTGGCGAAGAGGCCTTTTGTGATATCAGTTGAGTTTTAAAAGGTATTTTACTTCGTCTGGCTGGATTTGGATTCAAGGAAAATGGCTGCAGCGGCTGCAAAACACTAAAACAGAAACCACGTTGACCAATAACGCTCACGTTCCGACAACAGCCTGGCATTCCTCGCTAATGCAAGAATCCTACCCAAGGTAAACTAAAACATAAGAGGTGGTGTTTAAGATAGTTTTTCTACGGGTCTTTTCTCGCTTGTTATTGCCCAAGTAAGCATTTAACTTGGTTGAATAAAATACTTTAAGTGCTTTTTTCTTCATGCCCGCGGGAAATTTAAATTTCTAACATTTGGCACGCGCGCTGTTGCTTTGAACAGGAATATCGGAGAGTAGGCTTAATGTTTGTTTGAATTTTTATTGCACAAAAGTAAATTCGAACCCCTTGAAAGATCCTTTTAGGCAATGCTATAGGTACTAAAAGATGCCCAAATGGGACTGAGTGTAATTTGCATAATATCATGGGCGACAAATTACTCCTTCATTTTAGCGGGAAATTTCAGCTTCAATAAGATACATGAAAAATCACTCGATTCTGATTGGCTGAGAGCAGTACAGTTTAAGTGTAACACAGTGCAAATTACACCTCATAATTCTGGATTATGATTGGCTGAAAGAAATTTTCTAAGCCAATGATATCAAGTGAAATGATGATGAAAGTGAGGTTTTCAAAAAGCTGAATTGCACTTGCTGAAGTGGCTCGTGCAATTTCAGCTTTTTGAGAAACTCACTCGTGCAAATTAATTCCAAATTAAACTCAAAACTGTATGATTACCTAGCCAGGAGTCATTTTGTTTCTTTTATGATGCACATTTGTGGTGCCAAGTTTCAAGAACACTGCTTGAATATTTCAAGAGATATTTCAAATTTATTTAGTATTTTACCAATTTTTAGTTGCAAACAATAATTATGATGTCATTACTGCTCTAATTTGCGTGATAGAAAAACATCAATATCTCTAAAACAAAAATAGATATTTCAAAAAGAAAAACACCATTTTTCTGTATTTCGAAAGGCCTTTCAAACGAGCAGATTAAAATGATTTTTCATGTCATATACACTTAAAGCAAACATCCTACAACAGGTAGCAAAAATGCCATGACAATCTGGTGTGAAGCTTACTTTGACACAGTGTGACCCCCCTATAAAAAATCCTGGCTATGCCCCTGCATTCCAATCTTTTGGTTGGCGAATACTTTGTACAAACCAATCGTTCTCCGAGTGCAGGGGTCTTACCCCGAAAATGACTTAATTAGTCCAAAATGTTAGGTTTTATTTTTAATTTTTCCTAGCTTACGTGTAACTTTTTAGCCAAGTGTAAATAGCATCTTTGTACCAAATAATTTTGTCTGGTGATTGAAATGAAGTAATAACTTTACTCTCACTAGAAGCATGTATTATTAGGTTGTGATGTATGCTGAAGTTTACTGACTTTGATTGTTAGGGTGTCTTTGCTACAATGTAGTTTTTGTAAAACAAAATATGACAACATAGAGATTACATTTTACAGGGCTCTCTCTATTCACCAGTTTAATATTTGTTTACCTTCTCATCATCCATCCAGGTTGAATAATGACAATGACAACTTGTCTGAAAATGTAGCACTAAATTCATGCAAGAATAACAACAAGTATAACAGGCGATGTACTCTGACTCTTTCATTCATGTTAGATAACATGATGCTTATATGTTGTGGTTCAGTTTCATGCATGGTTCAGTTTGGTATGTATTTTCCTTTGTCCTGGTGTGTGATAATGTGTCGTCAGTAATGTACATGAAACAAAAGAAAATACCAAATCCAGGTACTAGGGGTAATATTGAACCACAACATATATATCTTAGAAGTGCCTTTCTTATTATGACAACCAAATGTTTATGATTAGCAGTCACTTTGGTTATACAGTGGAACCCCATTAATCCAGTCACCAATGGGACACAAAAATCTGGCTGTATTTAGGTGGCTGAACACAGTTTTTGATACCTGTGTTTCATTCACCTTTTTCTCTAAAACCCTTGATCCCTTGGTTGTCAAAAATGGTAGCAAGCTAGCTAACAACACAAACTTTGGTTTTTTGATGGTTAAGCTGACGTATGTGCCGTTGCCATGGCAACATGAATAAATATAAACAGGTTTTTAAAATCAGTTTTGTTTATTTGCAGAAAATCTAGTTATTAGATTTTCTTTATAATTTGCATGTAACAAGCTTGTAACAATTCGCACAAGTTAACAACATTTTGCTAATAATTTAACAGAGAGATCTTTAATTATCCCTTGTTGAAGGTTCACAGGAATTTCCTTTGTTAAAGTTCAATTATTTTCAATACTCCAGTTACTTATTTCCTAAAGTATTTTCGTGCCAAATTTTGTGAAATTTTAATGAGTGGTTCTCGAGAAATAGGCATATTTCCGAGAGTGCAATTTTAATTCAATTACAATTTTTTGACTTACTATGCATGCGCTGCATTTAACTGGGTTCTTTCAGTAAGAAAGAAAAAGCTGAGAGTTGCTGGGTTCTTTGCATCGTTACCTTTTCTAACATATCTTTGTAATAAAAGACTAAAGCCATCAATACGCTGCATTCAATTATAGAGAAAAATAGCACAGATACTGCGGGTGTTGTGTAAATAAAATGATTGGTCTATTGACGGCACGTTTGTTTTTTGCAATCCTTGTGTGTGCGCTGAATTGCATCAGCAAAAGTGCGCGTGAAACTGTGTTCGGCCACCTTATTGGGTTGCCTGTATTAAAGGGGTTCTTTAGATAAAAAAAAAAATGACTGACTGAGCTTTTGTTTGGGCCAGAATAAAGAAGCCATAACAATGAGGTGGCCATATAGTAGTGTCACCGTAAGGTGGGGTTCCACTGAATGATGGTCAGTAATGTACACATCTACCAAGTTGTGTACTATCTACTTGAAATTTTTTTGCTCCAGTTTTAGGTAATCTTAAAAAAGGAATGGCCTAGAAACCCAAAATGACCAATGCTGCTTTCAGCAAATTCATTGGGTATTGAATTTGGCTGCATATTGAAACAATACTATTGCATTTAATAGTATCTAATTACAAAGGGAGTGTGCAAGGCTTAATATTATTATTTTGATTTTTGTTTTAAAAATTTTATTAAAAGATTATCACAACTTTCAAAAAACTATTACCAATTATTAATTTTCACTCCCCAGAGTCAATGATACATCAGTGATAAAAGTATAAAATGTAAAATTTTACTGTAACGAATTGGTTCAAATAATGTTGAAGGTTGTTACGTATAGAATAATGTATTTTAATAAGTGTATCAAGCTGTATGGAAGATGGGCACCCAGGATGTCTGGGGACCTCCACTTCTGATTAGCCTACCCCTAGACAGTAAAACGCCCCCATGGCTCTAGTAATCCCCACAAACCAGCCATGGGCCCCACATGTGCTCATCCAGGCACCTGTCACACTGAAATAACAGTGGAAATGGGGTTTGGGGGAGGGGCAGAAAAAGATGAGGCAAAATAACTACGGTAGGAGCTCCAACGGCAAACTGCTCAACTAAATATACTCCATGGTTGAACATGCTACAATGTGTACTATGATGGGGTGCACTGCGCCTGCACCAATACATTGTATCCAAGAACAACTGACTGCCTGATGAATGCCAGCTTCTCTGTGTTGTTAATTTAGTTAAATTACATTTAACTAAATTTAACAGCTGCATCAAGCTCACAACTCAGTCATGAGTTGTGAGCTCCCATGACAGGCAGCAGGGACCTCTGAGCTGACAGAAAGGCAGCCTGGAGCCTAAGGGGCTCGTAGCTGGGGGACCTCAACCAAAGGACCATTGACATCTACAGCTGTACCCTCATTTCATGAGTGGGCAAAACTGAGATGAGTGGGGATTGTGGTCCAAACCCGACAGCAAAGAAAGGGCCTTGGTTTGGGAATTATTTGACATGGCAGGCATCCAAACCAGGGTGTGGAAGTTGTAAAGATCAGGATTAATTTTTGACAAATCTTTCAGGCCTATGGCAGTAGCATCCTTGTCCACCTGGTCAGCTGAGGAGTGCACAAAATGATGCAATAGATAGTAAAGGCTTCTATCCAGTTTAGGATATCTTGCATTTCTACAGTCCTCTTGCAAGGCAAGGCAACCACCAGTTTGCCCTCCAAAAATATATGCATCTCGGACTAGGTTGCCCTGAGGTTGTCTGGAAAAAGGTCCACCAGCTGGTGGTGATTTTGAGCACCAACTTGTGTCGGATGGGAAAATAGTCCGGGCCAATTACAAAATCTTTTCCGATCACAGGCGTACTTCTACTCCCCCTGGACGGGATGCCAGACCATCGCAGGTCACTCCCCTGCAATTTGTTAGGTTTCCCCAACAATTCGCCAGTGCCCATTTATACTGCTGGGTGGAGAGAGGCACTGTGAGAGTGTCTTGCCCAAGAACATGACACAGTGTCCCTGGCAAGGGCTCAAACCCAGACCGCTCAATCTGGGGACGAGTACACTAATCATGAGGCCACCACACCTCCACAAAATAGCAGGGAGCTCCACCGAAAAAATCAATAAACTATGGCACGGTTGAACATGCTACAACTTTACATACATGTATTAATGTACGACGATGGGGCGTACTGCACCTGTGTTAAAGTGCCACTGAAACGAAATTTTTGTACTCTCTCTTATTAACCCAATTTGTAGTTTCAAACGTGCTTAAAATAATGGTGAACTTTATTTCTGTCAAATCCTAACGGAAAGTGCTTTTTTTAGCTGCTGAAATCGACTTTTTGGAACAAAACTGTGTCCGGGCTCTGGAACCGAATTTAAGGACCTTGTGACGTCACTGGTTGTATTCACGCAAGAAGCGCTATAGATTCTCTCTTGTTTTCACTTGATTTATTCAAGTCTATTTTTCATATTGTCGATACCTGCTAGTTTTCTACCTTGTAATTTCTGTCCAGTCTTGACAGGAAATACATATCATAAACGTTGGAGGGCGCCAAAGAGTGTAGATTCACCAAAATAAATGCTACAGATAAGAACAGCTCAGTTACTTTTCGAACATCTTGAGTACTCGATTGGAGATTTCGAAGACGAGTGTGGCAACTTTTATATCACGTCCTAAAGCCTAAACACGATATTTCGTCGTCTGTTTTCAGCCTGGTTCTGAAATTTGGATTCTCACGTTTATCTAAGGTCTATTACATAAGGTTCGAATATATCCTCGGCAACTTAACTGCAGTAAAAGCCGTAAGCGCAGCAGCCATCCGCACAATCACGAAGTTATTAACGGTCCACAAGCTTTGAGTCGAGTACTTCTTTGCACACAGAGGGCATCTTTTTATGATACTAATAAGTGAGAGTTCTTGTGGTAGACAAAATGTATCATTGAAAATTGTGATCCGCAGCAGGGTTTGCTTTATCGCCGCATACGTATCAGTGTAAACAAGGCGGGAATTTCGCTTCTCTTTTACACGTATCTCCTAATTGCAATATGTGACCTTTCACGCGAAAACGTGCATTAACGACTTTCCGTTACACGGGTGAAACGAACGGCCATCGAACGGGTTACAAACGGGTCACCAAGCCGTTTGAAACGGGTTTCAATGAGTGTTCGAACGGGTGATTAAGTATTCCGAACGGGTAGCCTAGCCGTTCGAACGGGTAGCCTAACCGTTCGAACGGCTCAGAAAAAATTGCGAACGGGTAGCCTAACCGTTCGAACGGCTCAGGAAAACTTGCGAACGGGTAGCCT
This sequence comes from Orbicella faveolata, assembly GCF_042242905.1. NCBI lineage: Eukaryota > Metazoa > Cnidaria > Anthozoa > Scleractinia > Merulinidae > Orbicella > Orbicella faveolata. Next base: position 16,089,524 of record NW_028301554.1, read on the forward strand.
AACCGTTCGAACGGCTCAGGAAAAACTGCGAACGGGTAGCCTAACCGTTCGAACGGCTCAGGGAAAACTGCGAACGGGTAGCCTAACCGTTCGAACGGCTCGCAAAACATTCCGAACGGGTAACGAAACAAACCGTTCGACCGGCTCATAAAAAAATTTCGAACGGCTCATAAAAGACTTTCGAACGGGTGATCTAAACGTTCGAACAGCTCATGAAATCTTCGAACGAGCAGTCACGAACGGCTTAGAAACTTCATGATTATAATTCGTTTAGTTTATTTCGAATGGTGCCGTGCCGCTACACATCTCACTTAAAATAATTTCGAGCGGATGGCTGTTAATCATTGAAACTGCTCCTGTTACTACTTTATTTCACCACTGAAAGCCAAAGAAAGTAAACCTGAAATGCAGAGAACATTCGTAACTGAGTTTGCTGAGGCGGAACTCGAAAGAAAATCAACGGCGAATGCAAACTTGGTAAGTATTTGCGGTGATGTTTTTTCTAGCTTTTTTACAAAAAAAATACCCCAACTTTCTGTTTCTAACAGTTCCCGATACATTTTCAAATTGTATGCTATGCTAACCCTTACTTTTGACTACGACTCAAACGCATTGCCATCAGTTCAGTTCGGCTGCGTGTCTCTACACCGATCTCGATAAATTTGCATACAAGTTACACAACAGTGACAGGTAACGCAACACCAGCCAAACGCATCAATCACTTTGACAGTAGGACGCGTTGTCATAACTACTCTCTAGCGGGAACTATTTTTTTACAGTAAAAACCTTCATCATGGCTGAATGCGATCTATTTCACGGTTGATGGATTACTTTGAGTTCTTTAGCACATACTTATGTCTATGATATTCATTTAATGGTATCCAAATTCAAAGCAATTCGTTTAGTTTACACTCCTTTCGAAGGTTTATTAAACAGAATTTGCTAATTTATTAAACTTATTTGCATTTATCACCTTTCGCCGTCGACATTGTCACGCTTTCTCTCGTTTCCTGAAAACATACCTGTAGGGTCATGGCAGCTTAGTTTACCTTTATAGTTTAAATTCGCTCCCTCACATAAGAGAAGAGGGTTTCTTAAATTGTTGCTGATTTGATAACTTGTAGGATGTAACAGATACAACTGGACTACAGGTCACTGTAGCACAATCTCGTCCGCGGTGAAACTCACGAAGCGTCCGGTTTCCTCGAAGCGAAGCAACTCGAAACTCGAAGCGTTGTTGCTGCGATTCGTGCAGCAGCAGTCCGGATAATAATTTCAAAAGCTGCTTTCTCTTGTGTTCATGTCTTCTTTACTTTATGAGTGTAGGTATTGTTTAATTGAGTGGTGGCCATTTCACCAAGAGTCCCGATCATTTTGCGATCTAAGAACTCCCACTCGTTTGCTTGCTTACATAAAATATCCTGCAAATATCCAATTAAATAGACTGAAAAGCCCCAGGATCGACTCTCCACCTCTTCTTGTCTAAGGCTACTGTTATTATCTGCTTTACAGCTCTGAGATGTCCTTAAGATGTTTTTTGGGGGGCGTCGAACAGTATTCTCTTCTCCCATAATCACTCTAAATTTTCAGCGCGGCATGAGAGTAATACAACCAGTGACATCACTAGGCTGTTTTGGCTGCGCCAAGATGGCCGCCAATTTTGGGCTTAACCAGCCAACTTCGAACGGCTGAAAAAGCAGTTTTCGCTTACCGTATGCGAAAAAAAAGTCGGCAGTGTTTCCAAGTAAGGTTGAAACTTTATTACTAAGCAAAAATCTCACATACGTAAATTTCGTTTCAGTGGCACTTTAACATTCAAGAACTGCTGACCAAAACAGCTCAAAATAAAGAGGATCCCAATACTGTGGTGGCAAGTTGGAAGGGGGTGGGGCAATGGGGTGAGTTTGGGGGTTGCTTACCAGATCTTCTACCATATAGTGGTACAAGTAACCTCAGTTGGTAACTGCTGTAACTTACAATATTATAATTTTAGTTAATGTCATATCTCATGAGATAAAAATTAATGCTCTCTTTTTTGCATCTTAAAGGTCCTGATCATGATTGAGAGTCAAGACCGAAATGTAAACTGAGTGAGTAATTCACCCAAAATTAATGGAGGATGTGTCTAAATGAGGCTCGAACTTGAGGCCAGTCAAGATGGAGTGTGGATGAGATACAGGAGAGTTAAAAGTCATGGTAAGTGTATTTTGGCAGGAAGATCATTCTTGGATCTGTCATAAGCTCATCTGAAGTTGGCTAGTCATAGAATCTAAGTAGCCTCCCTTAGTTTTTAGTGCAGAGTGCACCACTGGGATGGTTTTGGGGGCCGCCTTCCACTAATTAGGAAATAAGGCACTAAAGTGTAAACTTTAATGTTTGTTTAATTAATAAATGTCCATTAATTAATTAGTCTAGAGGCAAGGAAGTGGTGGGTGTGACGTGGGAAAGGTACATGTGTACCCTGCGTAAAACATGTTCCATCTAGGTCAGTTAAGTGTGAACATCACAAAGCTATATATTTGTTCCAAGTACATGTAACCCCTTGCTCTCCTTGTGGTACTACAGTATTCTCTTTGTAACAAACCCAATTTGCTCTAAACGCATATGCAGACTAGTCAGCATTCGGGTCTTATATATATTAGGTTGAGGATATGTTGTATATGGGATCACACACAAATGCTAGGTGGGTTTCCTTATTGTAGAATCCAACATGTAAGAGGCATGCGTTCTAGCATCCTTAGTGTGATACATTGTACACTAATGTTTCCACGCTGTTTTTTATATGTAAGGTAGGGCCACTTGTCCCTTTTTAGTCGGTTCAAAAAATATCATCTGCTGTCTTCAAACTTAGTATGTTTGTCAGGGTGTAAATAAAGAAGGGAAATGTAAAGCTTTTCCTTAGTGGCTAGTTTATTTCTTGCCTTAATTGTGTCTGTAAGTTCCCAATTTACTGTAGTGGCTTTAATATTCTACAAATTGTAAATTTGTGACAAAAGAAACCAGGAAAGTGCGCAAATATTGCTGCAGACTCCGTGGCACCTAATGAAAGCGCAAATTAATGTAACACAGGATAATGTCAGCCAAGTAGGCTGCGCTGTTAACCTTCAATACTTCTTGTTGAAACGTTTCTCAGTTGTATCTATAAATGTTGTTGTGTATTAATTTTGAATTAACAACCAAGGTGGCTACAGAAAAAGAAGTATTCCGTGACTATCTGATAATTAAATTAGTTCTTGTTCATTGGTAATAAGAACATTTGCGTTTCGAGAAAATTCAAAATCGTTTCTCTTCCATTTCTTCGTCGGAAATTTAACTTTCTTTCATTTATCCCCAAAAGACAAGCACATCTTCCGTTTATTTTGGAGGAAACGAGGGTTTCATGTTACATACCTTTGCAAGGAAAACAAAAGTATTGAGTTACAAAGTTGGCACGAAGAGCTAAATTGTCACGTTTGTTCAATGTATTATTGAATTTAAAATGAATGAAAATCATCGTAAAACACCAGAGTGAAATTTAAAAGCTGCTGTGACAGACGGTAATTGTCTGAAATTTTTGGACCTTGAATGAAAATACAACCTTGAAACATACACACTGGTAAGGGGAAAAGCCCTAGCTGACTACCAAGGTAGATATAAACTGGAAGTGAACTGAGCTGGAGTGAGTACTTATGGGACTACAGTGCAAGAGCTATCAATTGCATTCTGCACTATCTGAGATTGTTTCACTAGTTTCTTCCTCCATCTAGTCTAACACAAAGGAATGCAGGAGAGAAAGAGAGCACCTAAAAAAGAAGAATTACCAACTAATCAAGAGAATGACATTCCACAACTAAGTGATTTTGCAGTGTGATTTTACAGTGTGATTTTACATAATAGTCACTCGGATCATAGTTTTTCAAAGGAAGCAATGAATCCGTTACCAGAGTGGATTCGTCGGTTTCTTTGATGCACCATGATCCGAGTGATCTTGGATCACTGATCCTGATCCAGAACACCCCAAAGGAACCCACCCTTTGGGTCTGCACTTTGCCATATTATCTTACAAACACGATTTGTTGTTTTCTAATGTGTGTTGACTCAATTTGTGCTTACCGAGACCACTAAATATTGTAGTGTACTAAAGCGGCCGCTAAGGCACGTAGACTGGAAACGAGTCTGCAAAAAACTATTCTGCACTGCCTCCAAATCCTGACCTAAACTACAACTAGACAGTTTCTTTTGCAATGTTTATGATATTTCAGTATTTTCGACACATATAATTATGGTACACGTACAATTTCTATTTAGTTTTGCTGAAAGGCAATTTTAGACAATCCTGGACAAAAGTGTTAATAATAATAATAATAATAATAATGATAATCATAATAAATTACAATAGTAAAAGTTGACACATTTGAGCAAAATAAATGCGTTCTATCGGCGTGCTTCCGTAATTGAAAAAAAAAACAATGTCGAAATACGCTCCGTGGACACTGTCACGTGGTTGCAACATTGAAAAGGGGAGAGGGGGTTGAAATGTGAAAATTGCAGATTGAAAAACTCACGTGTTTAACAAAACAGGTTTTTTTCGGGGAGTGTCTCGACTACTTTTGTCCATGATTGTAGGTAATTCCCTGCAGCAATGCATCGACACAAGCAGAATCAGTGGTTCTCACGAGATAACAAATGAGCCAAGTACAAGTTCAAACATGCTGGGACAAACACCTAAAATGTCGAAAAAATCAAGAATCGCCGCAAACACATCTTCGAAGATGGGGCAAACAACATGCAATTGGATTAAGAGGATACTCAACAAAGCAACTTGAATCACAGGCGTCCCAAACTCACGGGTCGAGGAATCGATCAGATACATGTATTAATGATTTATATACGCGTATTGAGTGAGACGTGACTGCCTTAAGTGCGCGGTGTTGTGTCACACATTGGGCCGTTGAGAATTTGAGCGCTCTACAAGGCATTGTGTGGAATTTAAAATAATGAAGGATAAAATTGTGCAATGAAATAAAATGTTACTTTTTTTGAATAAAATTAAGAAAATGTATTCAAATTGCCTGGTTTCTGTTGTCCATTTGGCCTATTTCATCGTTTTTTTGGGGGAAAGCTGCGACAAACACCTGAAAACCCCCCAAAAACGACGAAATAGGCCTTCGTTATTTTAAATTCCATACAATGCCTTGTAGAGCGCTCAAATTCTCAACGGCCCAATGTGTGACACAACACCGCGCACTTAAGGCAGTCACATCTCACTCGATACGCGTACATAAATCATTAATATTTGATTGATTCCTCGAATCGTGAGTTTGGGACGCCTGTGCTTGAATAGCAAATATCTAAGCATACAGTCTGTAACTCTTGTGTTAAGATGTCCTTGGCTGATTCTTATATTTGTTTTTATTGTGTTCAATAAGCTTACTTGTAAGGTATGATTTGATATTGCAGTACGAAGCCTGAGTAAACGCTATTGGAGTGTCTACGTTGTAGTTACATGTACTGTGCTTACAAGTTATACTGTATTGTATGTTAAAAACAATCCTGATCACAAGTTATTGGAAACGAGTGTGAAATTTGCTCATTTGGCAGGCTTTCAATCGATATACATGTGATTTGTAGACCAACCCATTCTGAAGACGATTGACATCTTTGTATCTGGGATAAACAGAGAAGGTGTGATTCTTTCCAAAATTTTCTTCTCAAAACAAGAATAGCAAGTACACGATAACACAAGCTGTCGTACACTCATCCACAGTTTCCACAGTCTACCACAGGAGACCCGAACACTCTATCAGCAATAATATAATCATTTAAAATAAATCTACTGTCATTTACCTGTGTGTTCCTGTCCTGGAGGGGGGAGAGGGTACTCCCTTATATGGGCTATATAGGTATGTGCAGCCCCAAAGGGTGGAGTTTTCCAGCCGTTTTGGTCATCAAAATAGGCTATCGATTTTGGCCATTTTGGTCTTAAATGGGGTATGGTTTTAGCACTCTAGTCTTGAATTGGGTATGTTTCTTAGAAAGAGCTACTTTTTCATCATTGTCAATAAGACCGTCAGCAAAAGCCCTTCATAACTTACATGTATGTTTAGGACAACTGTGCCAGCGGCAATGGTCATGAACAGGGTATCGGATTTTTGGCCAGGTCATAATTGAGGTAGCAAAGATTGTAGATTTTGGTCATAAATAGGGTAAGGGTTTTGGGAAATGGGCCACACCCCCCCAACTTTTCTGGGAATACCCCTCCCCCTGTTCCTGTGTCTTTTTGAGCCATTTAGAAGGGATATGAATAGAAGCGAGGTGGTTTACATTTCAAATGTCACCTTGTCTGCCGCTTTGTAAATGTGACGCTCCAATTATGTTTGGAGTTTTCATTATCTTCATTAACTAGTAACTCTCATCGGGGAAGAGAAAGGAGAAAAGAGACAAGGGATAAAACTAAAATGAGACCAGTTATTATTTTGGTGCCTAATTCTCTTGTTGCTGAACAAAATCGGCCAGAATTTCACATCTTGACTGATCAAACAGTCAATATTCAGGTGAAGTTGGATTTGTTTGTTTGGGCGCCTTTTTTTCAGTTCATTTTGAAGTTGTTTTTAGATGCAGCTTTTCGTTTGATCTATGACTACACTTGACCAGAAGCGCTTTTAAATTTTTGGGCATGTGCTTCGTCAAAGCGATCCTATTCTTCTCTTGACAGACTCTTTTGTTTACCTTTGACAGCTGCGTTCATCAGAAAATATGAAACAGAACACACCACACAGTCTACCTGGTCTTCGCACGAGATAAATCTTGAACTAGGTATAATTCTTCAAAGAAACCAAGTTCCAATGGCTAAATGGAAAAGTATTCACTATTTGGTTCACTGATTTACTTTTTGATAACCGTGGCCAGGAGCCGTGAAAACATAGAGTTTCTGTGGCTAAAATATGGAAATCTACTGAGCAAAAAACGAAGTAGAAGAATTAAAATTGTAAGTCAGCTCATCAGTAAACAACGTTGAAATTGCCTGGTTCTGTTGCTGAAGGATTTGAGAAACTTGGTGCGGAAATTGCAGTCAAAGCCGGGCCGCTGTCCGTTGTCTTGTGTTTACTTGCACATATCCGTGCGAGGACCTGCAGAGGCTGGTCACCTCAACTGTAGTCAAACACTCCATGAAGTTCCATCCCTTGTCTCTTTTCTGTTCTAGTGTGCAGCTATTATGAAACCTGAGAATCTCTCCCCTGGTGAGAGTTAATAGTTAATGACAATGATGAAAACTTGAGACATAATGGGAGGGTCATATTTGCAATAATTGTGGTTGATTTACTAGTGAGCTAAAACTTGTCTTTATCTTTAAGGATCTGTATGCCTGCAAGATCATGTGTCATGAATATCCATGCCAGAATGAGAACAGACCAATAATTATTATTAACTAAAGGCAGACTGAACTAAACGGAGAATTAAGTTCATGCTCTAGATGCACATGGTTAGTATAATTTTTTAATGTCTCCCCCAGGCCTCCCTTCTGGGTGAGATGTCACTTGAACATGATTGTATGAAATCCATTCAAGGTTACTCCCTAAATTTCCTGGGTAGTCTAACCACTATGTTTAACCTGTTTTCTACACCTGGGTGGAAAGAGTTACAGTGAGTCATGAACCAGGATCATGTCATTTGGGCAATGGCATTGAGGAGTAAAATCCCTGGGCAGCATTGGCTTCTACATGTTATGTGCAAGCTACATGTACATGTACATTGTCATAACTGTGATTAACTGACTAGTGAACTACAACTTATGCCAGTTTATATGTACATCTTTTAGGATCTGTATCCTGACAAGATGAGGACACACACACCAACAGACTGGACCAAATGGAAGATTTAGTTCGCACTGTATGCTGGCATGGTTAGTATGTAATTATATTTTTTGTTTTCATCAGGTTTATGACTTAATTGACAGTGTTTTGCTGTGTCAAATGTCATTCCAAGAGGAAGGTTTTGTTGAGTTTTTAATATGGAAGTTTGGATATTGAACATACACTGTAACTCATCCCTAGGAGGTGTCATCCATTATTTGGAAAATTATACGCAACAGTGATCATATGTTTGTGATAAGCATTAATTTTGTTTTAATGATTAACAAAGGTACATTACTTGCCAAAAACTTTGGATGTTAAAATTTCGGAAATTTTTTTTGGAAAAAAGATAAATGGAATTTATCTGCATTTAAGCCCTCTTAAGAGAAACAAAAATTTTCCTTTCCATTAAAAAAAAGAGCAGGCAAATCCTAATTCACGTTCTAGCTTCATCATGCATGTAATGGTTTTGTCCAAGATCTGAGAAGAAAGTATGATCTTTATACTGTACTGTTGATATTTAGGACGCTTAAAATTGTTGGCACAGTTTACAAATTTTGGATGGTTTTAATTTTGGACACTTTTTCATCTGAAATTAAAGTCTTCCGAAATTTTTGGCAAGTAATGTATATGAAAACTATTTATTTTTATATTGCCATAACAAGGAGATTAATGAGCAAAGTGGAGTCTTCATTTCATTGATATGCCTCCCCCTCCCTTCCCCCGTTCAGAGTATTTTAAGTTTCTCATTTCAAGCTTATTTATTCCTGGGTCAATATTATTTCTTGGAATGATTCAGAATTTGTTGCATCTGGCTTCAGAGTTAATGTCTGGTTCAGAATCATTTATCCCATCAAGGAACATTATTGCCTGCAGTCTCAAGGCTAAAATTCTGCTGCAAAAACATTGATAGATTGCTGAAGGAATTATTTTTCCTTGGCGTTGAAATATCTGGGTGACCCTTTAGGTGGCTGTGAAATTCTAAAGCAAAATTTCAAGAGAAAATATTTGCACATTCTTTTTATGCAAGTTTAGCAAAAGTCATGTACAAAATACTTACTAGTTACAGATTGGATTTGCAGGCAAGTCGCTAGGGACATACATGTAGAGCACAGGATCAAGGACTGTGGACCCAGGACAGAGGACCCAGGACTCAGGACAGTCAGGATCAAGGAGCAAGGACAGGACTGAGGAATGACGACTGGCAGCTGGGAATCAAGGACAGTGGACGAAAGCAAGCCTTGGATGAGCAAGAACTTGCATAAGTTGAATTATACATAATTATAGTAAGGTATATGAGATATTACCAGTAGCAGAGATGGCACAATGCACCTTGTGCAGAGGGTTTTTCTCTAGGTACTCCAGTTTCCCTCACTCCTCACTTTAACAAAATTGGCAACACATTGCAGTAGGTTGATTGAGGCGAAAAATTCTTTGATTACCCCAGGTAAACATTTTTTTTTGCAATGGAATACCAATTTGTTGCTCTCTGCTTATTTCCTAGTTACATGAGCACACTTCGTTTCGAAGTCTCCTTTGCAGCTGTTATTCTAGTCAATGAGTAAATTGGGAACAAGCTTTATTCACTTTCTGTATGTTTCAAAGGTCTCTTTTTTAATCATAGGTAAAGGGAACTTTTCAAGTCCAATCAATTAATCAATCAATCAATCAATCACTCAATCAATCACTCACTCACTCACTCAATCAATCAATCAATCAAACGATCAATCAAATGATCAATCAATCAATCAATCAATCAATCAATCAATCAATCAAACAATCACTCAGTTGCTCAATTAATAAGTAAAAAGCCCAGGATATGCAGCTAATTAAAATAGCAATTACTGACCTTTAAATTTATGTAGTTGCAATTTGAAGACCTTTAACAGGCATGAATTCCCATAGCACTTTGATGCACTTGTAACTAGTATCTATATAAACAGAGTATTGAACTGACCAATGTTTTGTGTGGGTGTCATTCATTTGCAAATAAGTGGTTTGATTGCAAATTCTCTCTATGGGTATTCTTAGACTTTGTCACATTTGCCATGAATTATGCATTTTGAAACCAAATTATATTATCTCTTTTATTATATTAGAGTAGGGAAATTTTGCCAATTACAAATTAATTAACTAGCGGAAAATCTGTTTCTCATGAATTAAAAATATTAAGTTTGATAGTTTATGTTTTGTTTTCATACGTAGAGACAAAACAAAAATGAACAGACATTTTGTTCAAAATTACCTTAAAAAATTCCAGTTTCTAAAAGAAATTGATGTTACACTTTTTTGGCATAAGTACAGGCATTTTGGTGTACCACTAAGGCAGTGGGAAGCAGGATATAATCATTACAGTGAATTTGATTTTGCAGAATCCACTTATTTGCTCATGAAAGCCTCGTTCCTTTTCACAAGATTCCTATTGAGCAGCTTTATGGTGAAATCTGTATTTTTTTCATTGTTCACTTCCGTTGGTTTGCCTTGGAAATCTTAAATTGAGTTTGGACTTGAAAAACAGTTATATCTTTTGCCAACATTGACATAAGTAACCTTTTAAGGGGAGAGGGTAGAATGCACTGTTCTCTTCATTTTGATGTCTGATTTTGAAAAAAATATATAATTATACAGTCATGTACATTGTACTTAAAATACCACTGCCAGAATGCCAAGCTAATTGCTTTTCTTGACAAGAATTTGTCCTGTTTTTTCTGTAAGAAAAAATTTATTGTGATCAATTTAACTTGTTTTGGGAAAGTAGCTGCTCAATAGGAAACTTGCATTCAAGGAAATATTTTACTTGTTTTATTTTGTAGTTTCAATGCAAATCATCGGCCAATTTAGTTCTCACTGATCACCATTATTTTCTTCGGGTGGGCAACATTTTCATTTTTTTTATTGTGTTGTTTTTTTCTTGTTTAGATCAATGGCATGATGGTGCTTGAAACTATAGTATTGCTTTTATTATCACCTTTGAACAAAGAAAGCATCCTAAAACTACCCTTTTGTGGTAATGCAAATAAATTCAATTGGCTGATCAAGAAATAACTAAAATTGAATGCAATACCGATCTGCAACTTTTCACAAATTTATTCAATGTATTTAGTGTTTTACCAAAAGTGTTATTTCTTACTCGATCAGTTTCAGAAAACAAATTCTGAGCTACGTTTTTGCAAAATAATGTATTTAAAGTACATTCAATCGTTGGATTAAGAAATTATGAAATCAATGCACCACCAATCTGTAGGATTTCACTAATTTATATAACTTACATGTATTTATTGTCATACAAATTTATTACATGATCAGTTTTAAACGACAAATTCTGACTTACGTTTTTCTAAAATAATTTATTCAAATTAAGTCATTTGTCTGATGAGGAAATGATTAAATGCAATACCAATCGGTAGGAGACCATGCAATTTTACTCAATTTATTCACTGTCTTGCAAAATCACGTTTTACTCGACCAGGTTTAAACGACAAATTCTGAGCTTAGTTTTTCAAAAATAAATAATAATTTCATTGCCTCCTTTGCTTAAAGGTGTTACAGCAAGCTCATTAGCACAGAAGCAAACAATTTTTAATTAACTAAGCTAAGAAAACACCACAATTTGTGGTCTAGTAAGGTCTTCACATTAACACTGACACTAACGCGTTAAAGATAGGCCAAACGTGGGGTAGTCAGAAGAACAGGGGTGTGGAACAGACCCTTCAGATCTAGTGGGTGTTCCTTGCCAGCTAAGATATTGACATCATAGTACATGTATCTTAAGAAGAAAATTAACCCTTACGGTTATTTTCGTTTTAAACGCAGTAAATTTCAGCAGCTCAAAACCACTTAGGGAATGGGGCTTTTTAATCTTATTTTTCTCCAAAAAAGGTTTCAAGAGAGATTGAGTATGTCTAAGTGTTAGTACTGCTTAAGTATCAATTCAGTTGCAGAACTAGTTAGGGTATAACTTTTTTTAACTTAAGTGAATAGGATTTTTACTATGCTAATGAGTTTGTTAGATTTTTCTCTTGGTGGATTTGATATTTTCCACTGAACTTAGTATTTTACGATTATTTTCAGGAACTGAGATGGCCTATACACCCGCACACAACACAAATGGTCAGATTTAAATGTAGCCGATCGATGTCCCTGCAGGGTTGTAGAAGCTCTTACCCTGAGGGCGGTGTTTCTGACGTTCCTCTGCAATATTCCAACTGGCAAATCCTGGTGAGTTTATCTGATCCGCTCATTTTTGATGGAGGCACTTGGACACTTTGTGATGTGGCCGTTTGCTCTCAAGTAGAGAAGGCATCATGAGGGAAGGTGAGAGTTTGCTTTTCATGTCTTTTCGGCTTTACTTGACTACGTCAGAATACCACACCTTTATTCCAATTGGCTTCAAAGATGTTTGTTTTCAATCATTGTGTCTGGAAATTTTCTATTGTTGAGGACGTAAAACAGTAGTGCTTATGTGCAGGTCATGGGTAGTACATTTCCAGGATGTTGGAGTGAGCTTAGAACAATGAATGTCTCTGATCTGGCTTGACTGGAATTTCACAAGCGACACCAGATTGAGCGAAAGTCATCTGGGATTCTTCCGAAAGAGCTGATTCTTTTTTAGGGCTTTTCTTAATTAAAAATAATAATTTTCCTTTCGTTTAAATTCTACAAATAAAAACAAATTAGGTATCGAATAAAAATAAATTAGTCACAATAATCTTTAGAGGAGAATTTGTTAACACAGTTCAAAGAAAAATTAAGAGCATGAACAGCTTAAAATATAAATTACAATTATTTGGAATAGCAACTTTGGCTTTTTTCTGATTAACTACAGAAATTAATTAACCTAAAATAATTCAAAAGCAGGCTTCTCCGCTGAGTTACTTTAGTTGTCACGCAACACTTCTTCCCGGGGTGTTGCGTGATGATACAAATAACGCCTTTGAAGGAGGCTTCGTTTTGGGAAATTTTAATCTTAGAAACTCAACATATATGTAGGTTTTCCGTAACCAGAGTTCAAAACTTAGGCCGACTGTTCATTTTTACTTCCAAAACGTTCAACTAATCTCGTAAACTTTTTTTTTAACCAAACATATCAATAGTTTGATATATATCCTGTAATCGTATTGTTTATCTTGTCTTCTTTAACTTACTTAATCTTGGATTTGTTAGTTAATTAATTAATTTTTTTTTTTCACTTAACTTGGGTTAATTGTTCATTTTGATTTCCAAAACCTGAGACTTACCGCGAAAATTTTATTTTTTAACTAAGTAAATAACTGTAAGCTAATTATAAATTTTGCATTCCAAAACTGTAAGTTCAACTTCTAAAACCAAGCATATATTTCGGGGTTTTTTTTTTAATTTCATCTTGACTTCCTAAACAAACTAAACCTAGGAACCGTTTCTCATCGTTTTTTTTTCTAATACTTGCTCAACTTCGTTGTTATCCTCGGGAATGCAGCGGCTGTTAATCAAGGCGAGACGAAGTAAACGGAGCGGTAAAACCTTTCGTCGGGTCGATTTTGCCGTTCGGTTTACGTCGACTCTTCCGACTAACTGCCCTAAGTTTCCGAGGATCCTTCGTTGTTTAATGTTATTCAAAGCCAACATAAACAATAACGGAAGCACTGACTACTTAATAGCGTTTACTATGAAGGTTGCGCGCAAGACATTTAAACTACGATTCTTTCGAAAAATATTTGGATTTTTGGGTACAAATTAGACTCCATCGATTCTAAATAACTGAAATTAAATATCGAAACAAACTTAACGCAGTTCTAGGTGATGTGAACGGATGAAAATCGCCCGTTTGCTTTCGCTTTAGCGCTTTGGTGTTTATTTACTTTAGCAAAATATGCTTAAACCTGAAAAGAAATTACTTATCCTGAATCGCTTTAACTTTGAGCCTATTTAAACACAAGCGAAAATTCCTAAACTTGTATCAGTTTGGACGGTAGAGTTTCAAGTGACTTGTCTTCTTTTGGTGAAGTTTGTGGGTGGACAGTCGGCAAGTCAGATCAATGATTTTTTGCGTTCGATTCTTTTCTTGGCATCCTTGGAAATTACTAAACATGACTTGTACTTTAGCGCTTCCGTTTTTGTTGTCCTTCCAGAGGAAATGTCTAGATACAGTGCTTGGAACACGCATCTTAAATTTTATTATTTTGGCATTAATCTTTTCGCGCAGTACTTACGGCCCTCAAAGCTAATAGAAATTCCAATTCAAACGTGTGGTCTTATGACGTAGTTGAGTGAAACCGAGGAGGCATGGGGGGCAAACTCTCACGTCCTCATTATGCCATCTCCACTTGAGAGCAAACGGCCATATCATTAAAGTGGTCACGTGTCGTCATGAAAGATGGCGGAGCAGATAAATAAACCGGGATTTGAAAGTTGGAATTTTAGTGAGGAAAAGAAGAAACACTTCCACTCAGAGCAGAGTGGAAACAACCCAACAAGCAGGGAAAAGATCGGCCAGATTTTCTGATTTTATTTTTTTCTAACACAATAAAAACGCAAATAAAGAGAGAAAGAGACATTTTTTTGTGTTGTAGTTTGTACAAGCAATCCACCATAACTAACCAGGTAAATACTCGTGTCCATGACTAAGTGTAATCTTTCACGCTGCCACAGGGGCCCGAACACTATATCGGCAGTAAAAATAAATGTGCTGTTATTTACCTGTTTTCTTGTGTCTTTTTGAATCTTAAGAAGGGATTTGAATGAAGCGAAGGCGGTTTACATTTCCGAATATTATCTGTACTTATGACGCTCCGATTACGTCTCAAGTTTCGATTAACGTCGTTAACTATGAAACCTGAGAATCTCTCCCCTCGATAAGAGTTATTAGTTAACGACGATAAGAGAAACTTGAGACGTTATCGGAGCGTCATAATTACAAAGAATATTCGAAAATATAAACCGCCTTCGCTTCAAACAAATCCCTTCTAAAGACTCAAAAAGACACAGGAAAACAGCTAAGTAACAACACATTTATTTGTACTGCTGATATAGTATTCGGGTCCCCTGTGGCGCTGCAAGTTGTCCCACAATCTTCTCGAAAACGGCGTGACAAGTTATTGAAAACATTAAGTCATGTAACACAACGCGCAACGGGCGAAACGTTTGCAAAACAAGTCGCTTCAACGGCTACAGAAAGTAGAACTAAGTTCCAACTTTCCCTAACCGCTGTAGGAACTGTTTCGTATGAATTCTGTCCGTTACACGGTATGCTAAACGACGCAATGTTCCATACAACGCACTTGTCACGCCGCCATCGAAAACATTGAGAGACTAGTTGCGTGAAAGATTACACTGAATAAGAGGACAACAAAACAAGTTCTGCTTTTAAGAAAACCACCACTGAAAATAATGTCTGCTATAAAACTCTCATCGTACCACTAGTATTTGCGAGTTGCAAACTGTCCTTGGTTGCTCAAGGAGTCCACTTAAAAACAAAGTTGCCCTTCCCTAGATTCACACTTTACGTGACTGTCAGAGAACGTCTTTACGTAAGCGTGACGCAAGTCTTTGTACGTCACGCTATAATTTGGTTACAGAAATCTAGACAATTCACAGGCCTAAAAATGCGTAAAATGGTAAAATCCAATTGGGTTGCCTTAAATAAAGGCACGGGCGATTGAAAATTCCCTATTTGCGAGATATGAACCCGTAACTCCTTGAAAATAAACAATAAACCCTGCGATAAAATGTCAGCGTGCAAAAAAAGCTAATTCTTTAAAAACGCGCGCTACCCGACAATGACTGTTTTGTTGGATGTTGACATCAAAAACGTTTGCCCCGAAAAAAAAATTCCGAAAAAGCCATTTTCCAAACTGAGCAACTAAGAACATTTTGTGTCTTACAAATACAGCAATGAAATGAGGCATTAAACACAAAGACGCACTACAAACGGGATAACAAAAACAACACTAGATATTTAAAAAAATGCAACTTTAAATTGTGACAGTAAATTTCCAAATAATTTTAAGAATTTTGCAATATTTCAAGAATTAAATAGTATCCAACTTTGGAGATGGCTTCGTCCTCAAGGAAATTAGGTGTCTTTTTTAAAATTTTTTCTCTTTAAGTGTAAATATTTCATAATAAAGAATTTTGCAATATTTCAAGGAATCTGTAAATATGACTTCAAGACCACATTGTATCGAAGTGTAGAGACAGCTATCTCAAGTAGTGCGTCTTTGTGGATCTGAGAGCTTTACAAAATACATTGCATTTCAGCAGAGATTTCCTTCTACCCTCATATCACTAACTTTACAGTGGCCCATATTTGTCAAGGGACTTCACTTAAACACAACTGAAATGGGGTGTAATTATTTTCATGGATTTTTCGCAAGTTCTGGACCATAAAACAAAAAAGACTTCATAGCCTAATTTAAAAGAGATAAAAAAAATAGAACTGATAATTGACATTCATTTTGTAGTTATCCCTTCAGCAAAAGTTCAACAAAGTAATGAGAATTTAGTTTTAACAAGAAAATATGAAATTTCTTTGATGTAGCTATTTTACACATTTGAGATTTTGTTCCTAAACTGAGCTGCACAAATTAAAATGTCCCTTATGGTACTAGACGTATTGAACAGTGGAATCAACAACTTAGTTCATTTCTGCATTCAAAGCATTACTTATATCTAATAATTTCCAATTTTCAAAGTAATAAGAATTTAGACAAAGGGTAAACTCTTTTATAAATGGAGCTCTTGGACACTTGACTTTTTCATACATGACGTGATGTACATACAGCTTTAAAAGCTGGGAAAAAAATCCCTAATTAACCACTGAATCACAAAGTGGAATCCCAATTTTGATTTCTAAATTAATCAATAATTCATTGTAATAATTCTGCATAGTCAAAGTAATGAGAGTTTGGCAGAAATGAAAATTAAATCTTTTTGAAAATTTGTAGCTTTTTAGAACTCCATGAAAAAGCAACGATAAAACCATTGAACAGCCAAGTGGAATCACCATTTTCATTTTCGATTGATCAATAATTCATTTTATAATAAAGTTTCCATATAACGCGCGCTCTGATTGGCTGAAAGAGCGTGCTTTATCAGAGAACAGAACACGGGTTGATGACAGTAAGTTGGCTTTCAAATTTTTACTTCGGAATGTTGACAAATTTGCCCCAAATTAAACATCCCCTGTGATTCAGACAAACGCAATGGAAACGAGCTATTTGTCTGTAGTAAATAGGGCTCACAGAGACCATTGTTAGCAACAGTAGTGTTAAAACTGTACTAAAATAACAAGTTTTGCTAGATTCCCGCCGACAAAACACGTAGCGAAATAAACAAATTCTCAACCTAAACAGTGCTTCGATAAAAGACATCATATTTGTTACGAAGGCAGAAATTATACTTAAGAAGTAAAACAACGACAGAAAACAACAATTGAACTGTCTCTGTTTATGATGAGAAACTTTATTTTTGTAAAAATGCTCAATTGCTCAAACAACACTTACATGCAGTGTAGTAACGCTCGTTCTCTGGTCATCTCAGCGAAGTGAACCGACGAGTGCTCAGTGCAAAGCTTGCTCTGATATTCTCTTCTGTGTTCGGAGCAGAACCAGTGGGAGTCGTTTAATCTTTCAAACTTTTACGCTAGTTCGGGCAATCTTGCTGCATGCGGCTACAAGCCGTAAATAACTGTAGCTCCTTTCAAATTCAACACGGCATTTCGCATATTCATCCGCAAGCTTTGAGCTCAGCGTTTCATAATTTCCACTGGAAAAGTGCACGTTTTCATGGGCCACAATACGGCCGGATTCCTCTGGACTATAAACCTTCACCTGCCTTTAGATCCGTATTTAAAAATTAACTTAAAAGCGAACTTTGAAGGCATCGTTCTTCTCTCGAAAGCCGCTCAGAACTACTCGAAACTGAAAGCTTAGCTGAAGTCCAGTTTGTGATGGACAGCTGTCGCTTCGTTAGCCAATCAAATTATTTGAACAATTCTAACAAGGATTTTGATTGGCTTATTTTAGCGTGCTTTATCACAGAACAGTGCACGGCTGACGCCACTTTTGCTCATTTGGAAACTAAAGTTTGGTTTGAAAATTCAGCCAAATGCGTGGGGAAATTATCGGATTCTTTATCATAAAACAAATAAAGGAGCCTCGACTGTGCTCTGTTCTGTTGTAAAGCACGCAGGAAGCAGTAGAGCACTCAAGAAGTAGGGAAAAACACTCGACTACGTCTCGTGTTTTCCCCTACACTTCTTTCGCGCTCTACTGCTTCCTGCGTGCTTTACAACAGAACAGAGCACAGTCGAGGCTCCTTTATTTGTTAATTCATAATCCCTTATTGTCAAAGTAATGGGAATTCAGTAAAAATCGAAACTAAATCCCTTTTATGGAGGGGATAGACAATTGACATTGACAGACTTGAAAACACCCCTCCCCCTTGACAACTAGATCTATTAATTTTTTTTTCATTCACCAACAATTCACTTTAACACTTGCACGTTGAACTTAAACTGGTGATTAACAGATTGATCAAAACAAAATGTTTCAAACTTTTTCAATGCCAGTCGTCATATTTTCCAAGTATTTTGCCGATTTGGGTTACATGAACTTGCAAAATGTATTGTTTTCAAATTCAAGCTGAAGGGATAGGTATTAAGAAATAAAATTGAATGCTGAAGTCACATTTGTACCAATGGGCCACTGTACAGTAACTACAAATACCACAGACATGCATAGCCAAACAGAAGTCAAATTTCAACTACCAGACTTCACAAACAATATCATGCATTTTAAATAAATTTGTTGAAAGTGGATAGCACCTCAGAGAAGAATGTGAACAATAACGTGAATAAACATAAACACAGAATTCTTCAAAAAAATCACATGCAAGCCATAGAATTTGTAAAACAGCTTTTCAGAGAGTAATAATATTTTGTACTCAATAAGTTTATTCTAGTTGTCAACTGTAACAGCCACTAGTAAAATCAGTCAGTCCTTAAAATGTTTTAATAAGGAGTCTTCAATTTGGCAGTTACTCAATTATCAATTTGCCAAATTCTAATCACTTTCTTTAAGCAATGAAATGTATCAAGACACTGTGGCAGCAGAGTTTTTCTTCAACATGTCAATAAAAATTAATTTGAACACAAAATGAAGTCTCTTGTCATTTGTTGTTTTGAAATGGTTAATCAACAGAGAGGAAAGTTTTTGGGAAAAAATTGTCTTTATAATTGGACTGCAGAAACATCTTCAAATATACATGCACATGTATGCAGAACAAGAATAAATGCAATGATAGGTCATCTTCTTTCAGAAGTGTTCTCACACTTGAACTGGAAGCATTGGTTGTAATGAGTCTCCATTCCCATAAGGTACATGTTGTCTTTCCAAATCTGCTTTCTAACCAAGATGCAGACATTATGAGTCTGAGGTGATATTAAAATAATTGAAGCCCTTCTTGCAAAAAGCTTCTCAAACTCATTAATAATTCATCAAGTTTAAACAATGGAAATCATGACCATGACAATGTTTGGATATCTGATCTCAATTAGCACAGATTTTTTACGATCTTATTTCTCCATTTTCTCCTTAGTTTTGGTTTCGATTGAGAAGATATATCAAACACTCAAGACAGTGTTTGACCACATTTCTAAACACCTTGAAGTTCGTCAAAAATACTCCGCTACGTATCGTATTTTCAACTCTCTTCTCGGTGTTTGGAAAGGTGGTCAAACATGGTCTTTTGTGTTTGATATATCACTTCAATTTACTAAAATGTATGGACACAAAATAATCAAGAAGTCCTGCATGGGTTTCAAGGAGGAAATACAGTTATGTGATAACACAGAATAAAACCAAAAGAAATGCTATCCACTGTAAAAACTAATTTTACCTACTGAGCCAGTGCATTTTAAATTGAAGGGGTGAGTGTAAAACCATGCTAAGTGACGATTTGGGTGAAAAAAAAATTTTGCAAAAGGGCTTGAATTTTTGCATGTGGTCTTCAATGTAATAGAAAAATGTGGTCCTGTATTTTTCCCACTGGTTTTTACTTCATTTATACAGACGCCGCTAGGAAAACCGCGTGGTTTTTTTGCATACGCAAAATCTCGAAAACGAAGTGAAGCTTAGCGGAAAAACTACGGGACATTGCTAAACATACCTAAACAAAACTGCATGCAAAATTTGGAGCATTTTCGACAAAGTTCACTTTTGATTAAAATACCTAATGCCCTTTTCCCGCCGAGGCCTTCAAATAAACGGAGCTGGGCGTTTGTTATGATAAACAGAGCCGATCCTTTGTTATAATAGCCTAGCCAAGCCTTTGTTATAAGTCGCAGTCTTGCCTCGGTGTATCATAACAAAGGATCGGCCCGCCGCAACCGCAACGACTTTGATTTCACTTAGAAAGCAGCAAAATGTCAATTTCAGGTCTAAATAGGTTAAATGTTGATTTCATGTTAACACGTGACCACAAGGATGTTGGTTTCACTTAGAAACCAGCAAAATGTCAATTTCACACAGTGCATAAGCTCAATGATGTCGATTTCAAGTCTAAATAGGTTAAAATGTTGATTTCACGTTAACGCGTGACAGCAAGGATGTTGGTTTCACTTAGAAACCAGCAAAATGTCAATTGCACGCAGCACATAATCTCAATGATGTTGATTTCAGGTCTAAGTAGGTTAAAATGTTGATTTCACGTTAACGCTTGACAGCAAGTATGTTAATTTCACTTAGAAAACAGCAAAATGGTAATTTCACGCAACCTATAAGCTCAATGATGTTGATTTCAAGTCTAAATAGGTTAAAATGTTGATTTGACGTTAATCCGTGACGGCAAGGATGTTGGTTTCACTTAGAAAACAGCAAACTGGCAGGAACCCATGATGGGCTCCTGAAAATGGTAATTTCACGTAACGTATAAGCTCAAAAATGTTGATTTCAGGTCAAAAAAGGAGTAAATTAAAATAAAATAAAACAAAAAAACATTTCAATAAGCACTTTTCCAAATACGGCAACGTCTTAAATGGCTATAAATCATGAGATAAATACATAGTTTTCGACAAACGCGATCGTAGCTTTACGTCACGTACCGCCATAACTTCGAAGTTCAAAATGTGCTGGTACCTCTTATGCCTGATGAGGGTAACAACTTTGGTCGCTGTTTAGTTTTGGATTTAAGAATCTGATGACTTCAAGTGAAAACACTCTGTAAATAGGGCTGACAGATTAACAGATTAACCCTTCTGCGCAACGTATGGGTCTCCATACATCTGCATTTCCGCTGATCCCAGAAGCTCAAAACACTACAAATCATGCCGATTTGAAATAAAATCAACATAACCTGGATCACAGATCTATGTTACAATCCATTGCTACTTGTTGGCCATTATTACATTTAAACAATCTAGTTACCAGTTCGAGAAATGTCTGCAGAACGTGATCGCAATGCATGCCGGGAAGGGTCTTTACTCCTCGTGCGGCGGGAAACATGGCAGTCGATACAAGACAAATTTTATATGCTGTGGCTACATGCCCGGCAGCCGGACAGGTTTTTTAGAATACTCCATGTCCGGCAGTTAGACTTAGAAATTTTTTTATAAAGTAAAACACCATAAAAAGAACTTAAAGACAGGCGACCCCAAGAGGAATCGAACCCCGGTCGTCAGCATGGCAAGCGATACTCATGACCACTGCGCCACGGTAACCAGACGGCAGAAAAACCGGAATTTCTTAATTATTTATAGTTACCCTTAGCATTATTGAAAGCTAACCGTAAACAGGCTAACCAGAGAGCTATTTAGGCTAACCGGAGTGCTATTCAGGCTAACTGGAGTGCATTTTAGGCTAACCGGAGTGCTTTTTAGGCTAACCGCAGTGCTTTTTAGGCTAACCGCAGTGCTTTTTAGGCTAACCGCAGTGCTTTTTAGGCTAACCGGATTGCTATTCAAACGTTTTGACTGCCGGTCACTTTCTAATAGTCTACATTATAAATCCCGATATTTCCGGGTGCCGGGCTCACCAAAATTAGTATTCAGCCATATAAACAAGGATTTGACATTGTTAACTGAAATTTTTAAAAAATAATTTTGACTACCGGACACGGAGTATTTTGAAAAACCTGTCCGGCTGCCAGTCATAGAGACACAGCGAATTTTATAAGTCTAAAACCAGTTCTCGCTTTCCAAACTTTGATGATAGCAACACTTGGCAATTGGGCCATGACTCACCAGAGGGTATTTCTCTTGGGCAAGAACTGCTCTTGGACTTTGCTGCCTGGCTCGATCTGACTTTGAACGCCGATGACACGATTACGGTATATCAGCTGCCTTCGAAGTTTCAGAACACATTTTGATTCTTTAAAATGTGCTGATGACTTACGGGTTTATCGAGACTTTATAATGCCTCTCAACCACCAGGCAGGCATACAAGGTACTTTAAAACGATGCTTAAGATATTAGTTGACAGAGCTCTAATGCAGCACACCTCTTTTTTGTTCGTTTGACGCTTGATCGATTCACGTGTTGTGTTCACGTCACAATAACTGATGTAAACAATCTGTTCCCAGATTTCCGCTCTATATATGCTGTGAGATTTGATTTTGACTTCATACACTATAAATGTTCTGCCTGTTTGCTGTTCAACAAATAAACTCCTAAAGACATAGCTAGGAAAAGCCAAGTATTTTTGCATACATTATAACTCGAAAACAAAGCAAAAACCAGCAACAAAAATACAGGGCCGTGTTTTTATATTACATTGAAGACCACATGCAAAAATTCAAGCCCTTTCGCAAAAATTTTTTTTTTCACCCAAATCGTCACTTAGCATGGTTTTGCACTCACCCCTTCAATGCTCCCTCATCATAGGCCTGCAATGCGTGCAGAGAGCTAGATAATAAAGCTCTCTGCACGCATTGCAGGCCTATGATGAGGGAACATATTATTATGACCAAGCAAGCATGTCTGTGGTATTTCAAAATTAAAAGCAGAACTTGGTTTACATCACAGAATGCAATGATCAACTCAAAACTAAACCTTAACATATTTAAACTTGGAAAATAATAGTGAATCACAACAAGGTTGGAGAATGGTGGATGAGTGTCTGGGAGGGAGATTGAGGAAGTGACTGTCCCATTCTCCGAGGTGACAAAGGAACAACAGTGGTCCAGTGGCCAAGCACAAGGAAAAAACTTGAAGTGGCATTCAGTAGTATGCCTAGTGTGAAAGGACTGATGCTTTGAAAACCTGAGTAGAATTTGTCTTGGCCAAGTGACACATTGTCAGTCAGTTGATAAGGAAATTTCATTAAGGTGGCTCAAAACAGTTTCCAGCAGTCAGATTTTGATGGGTCGTTATAAATTTTTGAAAATTTAAGGTGGTTCTGAACCCTATGTACATACAGAATTGTTTTAAACTGTGCCAAAAGTTGCATCTCATCATGCTTATCAAAATTTGCAAAAAAAAAAAAGAAAAATTTCACCTTGCCATTTTTGAATTGTAATCCCCTAAAGCTGAAAGTTGAGGTATAAGTTGAGCAGTACCTGTTTTTAGTTAGTTTGGTGATCAGTTGTTGAAAGTATGTTGTACTATGGATTTTTGTTTGATTGGAGTTAGTTAGTAGTTTGGTCTATTTTTTTTTCCCAAGGTATACAAAAGGGAACCTTCCCATTTTCTCCATTTATTCCCTGAATTTTCCCTGATTTTGAAAAATTAAAATTTCTCTGACTATTTTGGATCCTGACCTGTGGCAACCTATAGCAATAGTGCATCATTTAAAAAAAGGAAAAAAAAGTGGTACAATTCAATTTTTTCCGACCCTAGAATTTAATGATCCTATTTTTGGTGATTTGGAGTACCCTGTAAGGATGCCCTTTGGGGGATTCCCCTGAAGGAACCAGGTTAAGTTTTGATTTGATCACTGCATAAGAACACAAGTGTTTACCTGGTCCTGGATTGCAATAAAATCATCAATTATCTACAATAAGCTTATGGATAATATCCTCCTCTTGTCTTGTCCTGACGTATTTTGACTTCAGCTGTTCAAAAGAAGAAAAATAATACAACAATTTAGATATTGTATAATTATTTATGGTGCAGTGGCATAACTTACACTAAGTGAAATGGTTCTCAGATTAAGACGCCTTCCCAATGTCCTTGAGTTTAATGTTCTTGAACACAGCACTTCACTCAAACAGTAACTTACTTCCCCCAGGGTTATAAACGGATACCAGAAACCTGATAGACTAGCATGACAAAATGGCAATAACCAAGGGATTAAGAATAACTTGGGTTGCGTGCTAGATTTACTAAACATGTACATAATACATGTGGTAACTAACCTATAAAAATGAATTTGCATGTATTAACTTAAGGTAATATCCCCCTATGAAAGAAGCGATTAAATGTCATGGTTATTTACAAAATGCTGAAAGTAGCGACACTTCGAAAGTAATAACCATTCAAAAAGTACATGTAGTGACCTCACAATTTAATGTAATTTGACTTGTTATGAGAAACAATGAAAACAATAGATACAACAAGCTGAACCAAAATAACCGCATATTATTACATGTATTTGCTTTAGATGACTGTTATTACACAGGCAATATCTTTCTGTTTGGTTTAACAAGCTGCATGCACTATTTAGTGTCAAGACTATGGATGTTGAAAACAAGCTGTGCACTATTCAGTGTCTGAAAAGACTATAGATGTTGGCTTTGTATTAAATCACTACAAATTCCTAGCTTGGCAGCATCCATTTTCAATACCCTTCCCCTGACCCATGAGCTGCATCAAGGGGGATGCCTTATGGTGGTTCCTTGCCCCCTACCCCTACCACAGCTTTGCAATATCCAACAAACAAATAAAGTCAGGGTATTACAGTGTAGGTCCTAGCTATTTAACTTCCATTGATTTTCAACTGAATATTTAGTTTTTGTTTGCACTGATTACCTAGTGGGAATTTTTCCATCATTTTACAGTTGTACATCTATATACTTCTTCATTAGTATTATGAAAATTCCAAATTTCCACCTCAGTAGACCTTGTGATCCTGCAGCTGGTGTGTAATCATTAAAAAGGATCTGCTGCTTAGTCATATTAATTTGGGATTTTAGTTCATTGTCGAGCCACGTTATCATTAATTGGTGGTTAAAGTCCCTGGCAACAGAACAGCCAGGAATGTGTGTTCAAGAAAATCTGGGCTTTTGCAAAAAAAGCATTCATCATCAGGTTTAATTTAAGTTCCTTTTTGGTTACTACATAATTTATAGTATCCTATGAAGTAGTTTAAAAGAGAATTGTGTTAATTTATTGTCCGCCAACATCTTTGAGATGTTCTCAAATAAGTTATTCTGTTTGTTGGCAAGGGGGTGGGTGGGGGGGGGGGGGGGGTATGTTTGGACCATGATTGAACTGATAAATTGGTTCTGCTTCCCATTTTGCTTGGAAGAGTGAGTAACAATCATTATACTGCATCTTGGACAAAATGCTGGAAGATTTTCCCCTTACAAGATTTTCCTTCGATAGTGATACCTTTGTTGTTCCATATGGTCAAGTCACCTTTGAAGCAGTCACCCTTACATTGGTCTCGTAATTCACTAAGTTATTAAATAAATCTAGAAGTTCTACATGTAAGTAAAAGAGGGAAACATTAAATAAATGTCTATGTTTTTTTCTGCAACAGTTGCAATACAAGAGAAACGGTGATCTTCCATATTTATTGAAGTAAGCATTGGGAATTGCTTTTGAAACATCACTGGGTTCACTTAGTAACCTACAGTACCTATCCACCTTAATCGAAGTATTTGTAGTTAAAAGTTGTTCAAACATTTGGAAAGTTTAGAACTGCTCCACACGGTTTTTGATACAATGCAGTTCTTTTTTGTCCATTTTGCTTCCCCAAAGAAAGCCCAAGAGCTTTTGTGGGATACGGTTTACTACAGTACTGTGTAAAACCAATGCAAGTGATTTTTGACAAAATTCCTGACTTTTCGTGGCTTTTCAAGGAAAATTCGTTTGGAATGATATTTCGTTGATTTTTGCCGCAAATTTGTGACACCTATTGTTTCAATCCACATGATTTTTTGAACAATAATACGCTCTTCCCAAAAATTTGTTGTAAATTTGCGAACCATAATTCGCTCTTCCCGAAAATGTGCTGCGAATTTTCGAGCAATAATTCGCTCTTCCCAAAAATTCGTTTAGAAATTTTAAATAAACATTCTCTCTATTTATCACTTGTGACTTCACTACAAATGTTTGAGTGACTACATGAATATTCTCTCTGTAAAGTCAGCATTACAACTGCCAAGTTTTGCTTCATATACTGGATCAACTGTTCCACCTACCTACCCCAGTTACCTACTTATTGTCAAATTAATGTTTAACTGTTATTATAATTCCAAAACCCAAAAGCATGAAAGCTGCAACAAACTTGTTGTGGTAGTTCCTTACTGTTATTCACTCTACACATGTTGAAACCCCCACTTTCCTTTAGTATAAAACACGCAAAGTTTCCTGCGTGAAACCCACTCTTCATGCGAAGGTTTATCCTAGTGTTACTCGCATCATCAAAAAGCTGTGCATTACCGCTTCCGTTACAAACCTACCACGCTCTGGGAGATCACAAAAGCTGTCTGTAGAAGCGAAAGCTTTTATAGATCAGCAAATGCAAAATAACGATGAGATGACAAGTGCCCAGATCAAGAAGAAGCTGGTAAAACAGGGAGTGGCTGTTAGTTCATCAACTGTGCGAAGATCACGCAAGCGGCAAGACCTGCCTCTACAGCGGACTAGATACTGCCAGCTTATATGAGATGTCAACAAAATCAAGCGGTTGGAGTACACACAATGACTCCAGGAGAGAGGCGACACTTTCCACAACGTGATTTTCAGTGACAAGTGCTCCATTTCCCTCGCATATTACCAGCACACACCTTACTGGAAGTTATATGAGCCAATCTAGCGAAAGCCCAAGGCAAAGCACTCACTAAAGGTTCACGTCTAGGGAGGAATTAGCAGACATGGTGCCACAGAGATTTGCATCTTTGATGGTATCATGGATGCTGATCTATTAATTTTTGTAACATCCTAGAGACCACGCTTGTTCCATTCATCAGAGAAAGACTTCCACACATCCAGACAAGCACACATCCAGACAAGCCTAGACCTTCTTCAAGGAACACAACATTAACTGGTGGTGTACTCTCCCGGGAGAGTCCTGACTTTAACCCAATTGAGGACATGTGACATGAGCTTAAGTTCTTCTTGGAATCAAAGGTGAAACCACTCAACAAGCAAGAACTGGTGGATGGGATCAAGAAGTTCTGGGAAAGGAGAATCATGCAGGAGAAAAGTGCAAAATATATAAATCCCGTTCTGCACAAGGTGATTCCAGCTGTGGTGGAGGCTGAGGGTGCTGCAACCAAATATTAAACAATGGCTCTTTTAGCAGCCACCGACCCCTGCTTCGTCGAATGCAGATTCGTTCTTGCACTGTAGGTTGCTAAAATTGGCTTTGTTAGGAGCCACCACATCTCATAAAAGTCAATGACCAACACGAATCCTTGATTTACTACAAACGTTCTAAATAGACACAAGATTCCATTACGCTAGTTATATTTTTGAATTAAATTGAGTAACCCACATGGCTACATATTTCTGAATGCCTCCCTTAAAACATTCCCACTTTTTATGGCTGCACATGAAACACTTTAACAAGAAATCAATCCTGTAAACTTGAAGTTATTTTTTACCAAAAGGCTGTTACTTCCATTGAAACGTTATAAAGAGAAATTGAATGTTTTTTGTTCGAGTGGAAGAGAGGGGGGTTTAACAATTTTGGAATTCGGAGGGCATTGGGGGCAGAGCATTTTGGAATATTCAAAGGCAAGGGGAGGTTAAAATGATCATGCTGCCTGCAGTAGGGTATGAACATTTTCTGTAATCACCCAATGTTTTATGTCTAATGGTGGTTGCCACAGGGGAGGGGGATGTGGTGGCTTTGAATTGACTCACACATTCAATGTACATTACAAACAAAAGAATTTCAATAACATTGCCTTCCAAAACATACGGCAGTTAACACAAAGGGCTGCACTATAACCCCAAATAACTAAGACATCTTTTGTTATGAAAATTTAAACAAAGACAAATAATTCATCTGAAATAAAACTACTCACTTACCAAGGTGGATATCAGTAGCGTTTCTTTTTATTTGATCTTCCCTACTACCCATATTCGTGGCAATACTGAAGATAAGGCCGGGGGGAACAACAGTCGCTGAAATACTGAAGATATGGTGGGGAGAGGAGGGGGGGGGGGGGGGGGGCCGCAGCCACATGATGATGTTTCATACAGAACAAAGCAAAGGAATCTAGCTGGGACACATTCAAAATGGAATTCACTGCACATTGCCAGAGCCAACTCTTTCTAAATAAATCAAATATATTTTTTATTCTCTAAAAGCTTACCTGCAGTCAAATCGCACGCCATCAAAGCTTTCCAGCTCTTTGTGATAAAACAGCAACATTCTTCTGATAAATATATATATAAAAAAAAAGGTGCACTAAGATAGGAGAAATCCTCTCTACAAACAAATTATGAAAGCAGCGCAAAGAAAGGCGCTAAATAAACGGTAAATAAGAAAAAAATCAACCTTTTCTCCAGTCACATTCAACTTTCGCGGTTCCACAACATGGACGAACTGTCCTTGCAAAGAGTGCTGGGAGAGTTCACACATCTCGCGCGTTAGCCTCGCGAGTTCGTGTCGTGAAATATTCTCCATATTTTGATCTCTGTTCATTAAACCCTTCACGGATTATATATTAGTGGTAGACTGTTGTGAGTGGACCCTGCCTCCGTCCTCGTTCCTTCTGGAAAGAAATTCATTGGTGTTTGGGTAGCCCGTAATAACGCATTTCAGTGCGTTCGAAAATAACTTGACTTTGCGAGCTTGTCGGATGCAGGTCGGATGGCAAAACACTCCCCGATTTTTATTAGGGGATGGGGCGGATCCCTAGTTGTTAGGTTTCATTTAGTGTTTTCGCACTCCAGTCAGCAACTACATATGAATAATTCGTAGAAGAACCTAGTTTTAACTTGTTATTATTTCAATTCATCTCTTGGGAAGTGTATTTTGTCTGAACCTCTGGTCTGAACCGAGCGGGAACCGAGGCACTACTGGGTAGTACTGGGTAGAGCTTTGTCTCGATTGTATCGGGATGAGGTTCGTGTCACTTCTTTAGTACGAAGAAATCCACCGCCAAACCAAACAAATGTTATGTACGCGTAACGCTGGATCAAGTAAACAGGATACATTTTCACTTACGGTAATTTTACGACTAAAATTCTATCTGCTTGGTCTCCTTCGCAGCCGTTATTAGGGTCGTCACGCAACGCTTCTCTCCACTAACTATTAGTGGGAAGAAGAGTTGCGTGACGACCCCCAATAACGGCTGCGAAGGAGATTAAGATCTACCTCGATCTGGCCCGATTTGATCCTTATAATTATTGACAATTATTTTTGTGCTTTATACCTGTTTGCTTATTCCCGAATAGTACGCATTATATGATAGTTTTTAATCGGATCATTGTGTAGGCTATGTATATCCCCTCAAAAATATCGGGGAGAAGGAAACTGCCCTAGGATAGGTTTTAGTTCTTCAGTTAATTAGTAACAGCCACTTTAGTGACAACTGACAAATAGACAATCAAAATTTTAAGTGATAACTAACATTTGCGCCCCTCCTACCCCTGCCCCCCCCCCCCCCTTCCCCATTCAGACCCTCTTATTTTGCCAACACGAGGGCTTTTCACTCCTGCCAGAAATTCAAGTTGCGCTAATGCTTCCAGTCTGGCCAAACCCCGGAGAGATATAGTGTGGCCATTTTTTTTCAATGATAGCTCTCGTTTTATCTACATACGTAGATTCCCGGCGCCTTCAGTCATGCCTAGTCTGGTCCATTCACTGTGTGTCGAACATTGTGCACATCACCCTTGTTTTTCTTTTTATCTTTCCCGCGTCCTTTCTCATGTCTACCCCCTGTTTGTTAACCCACGAGTTCACTGCTGTTCATCCCAGTTGCACTGCACTGTTTATAATAGCGTTCTTCATCAAAATTATACAAATTACTGCAATGGTCCTCGGTTGTTCCAGTTCTCGTATCCGATTGGTTCCAGACCTCACACCAGTCCACGCATATTCAATGGCGACCACAACCACAAACAAATAAAGTCAGATTCAACACAGGTAACATTAACTTATATTTTAATATTTAAGCTTAAATTAGTATATTGGTAGACAATTAGCTACAACAGGATATGTAACAGTCTCAAATTCAGCTTTTTATCTTTGCTAATGTCAATAGCCAACTGGTTAGGCAACCAGCAGCTAGCAACGTTAACATGATTAATGCGCCTCCATTTTCAATACTGCTTCCGAGTTCAGTTTCTAGCATCCTACACAACTAGCACATCGAGGCATGGGTACATGTTTCAAATTATTTCATAACTTTACTTCTTTATGTTAAATAACCGTCCTTGATAGAACTGCTGAGACAAGAAAAATCTATTAAGGGCTAGCTACCTTTCTATCTTTCCCGCCTCCTCCTCCCTAACGATGTTGTTTTTTTTCTTTCTTTTCATCTAAAAAAATTACTTCTCGTATATTAGCAACATTTTAAAACAACATTGAACGGATATGGGTTAAGAAGTGGATAAGCACAAGGTTTATAATTTTTTTGGTTGTAGTATTTGACGAAAGATGGTTATCTGCGCAATTCTTGAGTTTGTCTCAACTAGGTCTGTCTAGGATTGAAGTCTGGATTACATGCATATATAGTCATTTTTTTTTTCTTTTTCAAGTTAAATATGGCGTTTTAAAGTTTAAAGTTCTCGTCCATAGTGCATTATCCTGTAGACCTTTCTGTCACTTTCTTATCCGCTGTGTTCATCAGCGATAACGGGCACGTTGTAGTAAGAGCGTGTCTCATCATGCTTGTCCAAGTCACAATATGGTACATTCCTCGTCATCAACACCTCCAGTCGGTCAATCAACTCCGAGAAACTGGGACGAGAGGATGGATCTTCATTCCAGCACTCAGACATCAGTTCATATCTATCATGGATTAGAAGATGACAAAAAGTTAAATAACCGCATTGCGGAACAAACCCGATCAATCTACAATATTTGTTAAAGGCAACTTGAAATACATTACAAGGCTAAATCAGTTTCTCGACATTGTGTAGGGGCAAGATGCGCAAAAAAACGAAACTTTTCAATAATTGTGATCCAAAATAATGTGAAAATGAAATGAACGTGACGTGTTGCATCCTGGATCGCGCCCAGAAATGTATCATCGGTAAATCTTATGATAAGCTATGTCAATGATTAGTTGTTTATAAGGAAATTTTGTAACTAGACCAATTTTAATTTTCACTACACTGTATTAGTATTTATTAGGTTTTATTATTGAATTTGTGACTCTTTTTTCGCTCTGTGTCCCCTATTAACCTCTCTAAACCTTAATTCCCATCCATGCTTCAATAGAAAACATTTACCGTGTTTCCATCGAGTTATAGAAACACGAGTAGTAGTTTGGGAAAGGAGCCGAAAAAAAAAAGCTTGTTTACTTTGATCAACAAAATGCAAATTCTCTTTGCTCGCGCCATCATTATATGCCATCAGATAGTGAGTAGCGTAGCAGTGTGCCCTTGTTAACAAAATGACGGCCGTTTCTTGGCGTTTTCGATGTGTCTGTGAAGAGGATTTAGATAACTTGAGGTTTTGAACGACTGGTAGATTTATACTGAAACAATTAGATTATTCGCTCGAGATTTCTATGCGTGGCACGATTTCAAACCAATCAGCGCGCATGTTTTCTTTGGGCTATTTGCTAAATCGCAATATTGCAAGGGTTTAGACAAATCTTGTGAAAATTTGGATGTGTATAGTTCATGTTACTGATACATGTACTTCCAGGTAATTCAATTTAAGCCATTGGAAAGTGATAAACTTCTGGTCCATAACATTGGTTGTTTTTATAACAGCGAATTGAAGTGTCCGTAGGTTGAATGTGTTCTTCAGCGCTATTTGTTGCCTTCATGTGTGCCCCTTGTCTTATGTTAGCAGCAGCATTAACAATTGTCAGGATAGCTGCGTCTTGACATAGTTGCTTGTTCTCATGTATCAGTTGTATTCTGGAAAGACAATTGAACCCAAGCTAATTTAATCACTTACACTTCATCAGAACACATATCAGGCCTTTCCATGCGATAACCAGTCTTCAAAAGTCCACACAGCTCTCGATTGGTTAACGTGGGATACGGCACACCTCCTGAAATGTACCAAAAAAATATATATATATTAATAAGTCATAAAAAGGTAAGTTAACAAACCGAGAAAACATCAACCACAAATTATTGTCTCATAAGAAAGTAATGGCTAATTTCGGAAATAAAGGAAGAAAGAATTTAGTATAAATAAGAAAAAGTAATAGTTTTCGTTTAACTTACCCATGGTGGCCATTTCCCAAAGAATTATGCCGAAGGACCAGCTATATGAAAATATAAAACATCAATAAGTGCTGTTCTGTAATTACATGTACTCAACACGACTAAGATTTTAAGGCTTTCTCTTTTTGTCCTTGTATTATAATGACAAGCTGCCCCACGAGCAACTTCTACGCTTCTTTCGTGCTCTCCAAACTTCCTGCGTTTCATAACTCGATAATACATGCTAAATCCTTGAAAGGGCAAGTTGCACTTTTCCATGTGTGCGTCTGAGGGTTAAGGAAAAGGCTTTGCCATCACACAGAAAGATTGACTTACACATCACTCTTGATGGTGTAAATGCTGTCATTAATTGATTCTGGGGCCATCCATTTCACAGGAAGCTTCTTCGTATTCTTTCCACTATACACGTCCTCGTATATCTGTCTCATCAACCCAAAGTCTGACACTTTGACTCGGTTATCACTGCCAACCAGAATATTACGAGCTGCAAGGTCACGATGAATGAAGCCTTTCTCTGCGAGATGATTCTAAAACATCACGAAAGAATTAAAAGAGCACAATTTATTTATAGAAATAAAGATTATGATACTTTTTCTTTTTTGTAAGCTATGTATTCAATCTTATAAAGCGTGTTTGAAATCGTACCACTAAACGAGGCACGCAAGACCCATCTCGGACATACAGATCGGATGATTTGTTTAGAAAACTTTTCTTGTTGAGGTCGAGAGTCACTACTAGAAAGTATCTTTACATTTTATCTCAATTCGAAATAGCTATATTAATACCTACCATTCCCTTTGCTATTTGCCAAGCAAACGAAAAAAGCTTTTGAGTAGTAAAGCTGTCTTCTTCTTCGTCGTCATCATCATCAATATTTTCAGTTGATATAAATATGGCGGCAGCGTTGCTGTTTCTCTGAGATGTCGATGGCATCGGCAGCAGTTCCATTCCTTCCTGATCCAGGAGGTCGCCTTCTTCGTTGTCGTCATCATCAATACTTTCACTTGATTTCAATATGGCGGCAGCGTTGTTGTTTCCCTTTGATGTCGATGGTATCGGCAGCAGATCTATTTTTGGCTGAAACAGAAAACCGCTACTGTTTTCTTCCTCTTCGTCGTCATCATCATCATCATCATCATCATCATCATCATCAATATTTTCAATTGATATCAGTATGGCGGAAGCGTTGCTGTTTCCCTGTGATGTCGATGGCATCGGCAGCAGTTCCATTCCTTCCTGATCCAGGAAGTTGTCTTCTTTGTTGTCGTCATCATCAATACTTTCACTTGATATCAATATGGCGACAGCGTTGCTGTTTTCTTTTGATGTCGATGGCATTGGCAGCAGTTCCATTCCTTCCTGATCCAGGAAGTCGTCTTCTTCGTTTTCGTCATCATCAATACTTTCGCTTGATATCAATATGGCGACAGCGTTGCTGTTTTCTTTTGATGTCGATGGTGTCGGCATCAATACGATGTTTTCCTGGGGAAGTAAATCGTTGCTTTTTTCCTGAATAAAGAAGGCAAGAAAACAAGAACATAACCTAACAAGTAATGATAGTAAACTAAGCGTGTGTAAATTATTTCGTTATTCATATTTTGAGTACGGAGGGCAGGATAGAAATTGTGGTGCTTGTTTCAAACATAATGTAGCGTAAGAAAAAAAGCTAAACTTGGTGAGTTTTTCTTGTATTGATTGTAAAACATTTGTAGTAATATGTCGAAGTTGCGCTGCTGTACAATTGTTTTTTTTTTATTTTTTATTCTCAGTTTTGATTTTGGTTTCAATGCAAAATCTCTCTCTTCTTAAAAACAAAAACAAAAAATAGGAGGATTGATACCCGAAAGGCGGGAGACATTATAAAACCTTACATTCCGTCGAGAGGTCAGAGCCGAAAAGTTACATCGGACTAGATTGGTGGGGGGAGGGGAGGGTGAGGTAAAGGGTGGGTTCAAAGACTGGGTAAATTGTTGTGAGAGTAGAGGGGGATAGCTTCTTTATCTCCGGGATTTTAAAGAACCATCAAAAGGCTCTAGTTCGTCCCTTTATGGGATGTCCTTGGCTATTTATCCATACTCCCATCCTGCTATTTAAATGCAGTCAAACTGATCACGTTTTAATATTTTTTATATCTGTCAACTTTTCTTTTTACGTGGAATAAAATATTCTTCTAAACTTTCCTATTGAAATTTTGACGTCAGGGCTAAACCGTTTTCAAAAACAAATTTGAAGAGAATATTTGGCTAATAGCATTATAACGACAAATTGGAGATTAATGATAATATATTCTTAAATGGTATTCAAGCTGTTTCTTACCTGAGAAAGCTGTCCAGAGGACATGGCGATTTCTTTGTTAACTTGAAAACCACCAGGAATAACCAAGGCCCGATTTTCATCCTGAAGGTCTCGTTGTCCCTGATAAATATACATTAAAAGTTAAATATTTTAATTCTTATCGATATTATTATTCATTCACTCGCCCATTCATTCCTTCCTCCCTCCCTCCCTCCCTTCCTCCGTCCCTCTCTCCCTCCCTCCCTCCCTGCCTCCCTCCCGCCCGCCCTCCCTCCCTCCCTGCCTCCCTCCCTGCCTCCCTCCCTGTCTCCCTTCCTCCCTTCCTCCCTTCCTCCCTCCCTTCCTTCCTTCCTTCCTTCCTCCCTCCCTTCCTCCCTTCCTTCCTCCCTCCCTCCCTCCCCCCCTCCCTTCCTCCCTCCCGATCAATTCACCCTGGCGGTCAGCTTTGTGACATATCAATTGAAAGGTTATTTTCTTTTAAGCCTTAAATATTTGATTGCAGATACACTAGATACACTATACAACATTCCCCATCCCTCAGGTTACATACTGGTGAAGTCAAAGGCCTCAGAACTTTTAGTCGCCACTCCATCACACCACTCACGTTCTTGAAGCCCTGAACAGATCTGATTAGAATAGTGTTTAATGTAAGGCACCTACTTGGTCACATTCGCTCACTTCTTTTTGAGCATTGAATACTTCCTTCTCTTCATAACATTTCTCCTCTTCGTTAGCATCAGTGCCTTGGTTTCGATTGATCTAGAGTACAATGAACACGATTAGGTCATAAATAACTAGCACGATTGTTCTAAACGTAGAAGTAATTAAGTTTCAAGATGAGAGCTGAACATTATCGACTGGAAATTTTGTTATATTTAGAACCCAACACAGCCCACTTGGGAGACATCTAGCCACTGAAAATCCTATAGCTGCAGGTTAAACTGTGAGCTGTGATAGATTTGCAAGAGCCCCATATAATTAGCTCGAACTGTATCGTGAAGGACTACACCACTGCCCTACCGTTAAATCCAGTACTACCAAACACTTGAGGCAACATCAAATTGATTAAATATTCCTTTGGGAAGCGTCTTACCGATCGCCTCCTTCGTCGCAACCACTGCAACAGGTCACCAAACGGAACGTACTCTATCACCAGGAAC
Source organism: Orbicella faveolata (assembly GCF_042242905.1). NCBI lineage: Eukaryota > Metazoa > Cnidaria > Anthozoa > Scleractinia > Merulinidae > Orbicella > Orbicella faveolata. The sequence goes on from NW_028301554.1 coordinate 16,125,313, forward strand.
TTGTGCTCCTGCAAAGTGCAACAACCAACCAGGGATACAATATTCTGGTGTGCACCCAACAGCTTCATCTGCTCTATCTCCTGCAAGAACTCTTCTTTTTGTTCTTTGCTTGGATCATCTAAACACAAATGATGTAGTTAAATTCCTATTTGCTACGAATAAAAGATTTTAAAACCAGATTCAAAAATCAATCCACCATATATTAGGCTTTGCTTCAGTCATGGTCTGAGTACATTCCGACAGGAAATTCAATTGCGTTTCATGCTCAGGACTAGCTGCTGTCCAATTTAGGAATAATGGGACATGAAAAGAAAATAAAAACAGGCGACAATGATTAGTTTTAATCATATTCACACTATAAGGAGAAATGGCTCAGTTTTGTCGTTCGTAATGTCGCCTTAAGCTTTAGACTAGAAAGATACAGCTTGCGATCTGATTGCAAAAGACCAAGCACGATCACCGAAAATTTAAATCTCTTTCAGGTGTATTTTACAGACACTGGACCTACCCAAGTTGTGTAACAATTCACCCTTTTACCCTTGATTTTGCATGATGACTGCAATTACCTCGCAGTTCTTTGACTGCAACCACCTGGCATGGTTCCTCGGGCTTCAGTGTCTTTCCAGTCTCGAAAACTTCTATTCCAACTCGTCTCTTTAGAGTTGCTTTGTAAACCACACCAAACGCTCCTCGGCCCAACTCTTCTTGGTATTCTATTTGCTCGGGAAGAAGTTCCCACTTGTCTAGCGGGATAATTTCGCGAGCTGAACGAGCTGATCTGTGGAACGATGGGAAAATAGTATAAGCACAAAAGGAGTTGCTATCAAGTAGTATATCGCAGTACGCTATTATTTTAGAGAAATCTTGGTGTTTAAAAGATGAATGCATTAGAGCTTGGCGATGAAACCCAGCCATTCTGCCTGTAAGTTCCAAATTCGATACCACGTTTTGTAATAGTAAAGACTGCAGTTAAGCATATACCATCGAAGCTATCCTGGCTTCCGATCGAGAGGTATTGTTATTTCCTCTAAATGACATGCTAGTCCACTTCAGGCTACGTCCGCACATTTCCTCAGGTTGACCTGGCACTTTGGCGTCATCCATTTTAAAATATCCCGAGCTTGGGAGATTCCCAAATATATTTCTTACTCAGGAATACAACACAGTGACCTCAGTCAACGCACCAACCTGGACCGCTAGCAGATTCCGAGTCCAACGCGCAAAGTTCGTTGAGATGCAGCACGAAAAATGGCGAGCGAAAGAAGGAGAGAAGGGCTTGGTGCTTTCCCGTACCACACTCCTCTCTTATTTTTTCTCTCTCTATTTTTCCCACTGCTCCCTAACTAACCAGTGGATCACTGCGCCTCCCATCATTTTACCAAATCATTTCACATCCGATTTCTTGTCTGAACATCACATTTCAAAGTTAAACTATGTTCGTCCTGTGGTACGGATATGTTATATGTAGGGTCAATTTGTAATAGTAAGGTTTTCTTTGCTATTTAGGTGAATAAATTTAAGCAACAAAGAGGCAAGGTCTCCATTGCGTGTCAAAAGAGTGTGCCTGCTGAGAATGGAACCGGCTGTAATTAACTTATACATACAGCTTTTAGCTGTAAAATGGTAAAACATTCAGAATATCTCATGTTAATTGTCCCAGCTTTGCAATAACCAATTTATTTACTATGTTTCATCGTAATTACTAACAACAACAGTGAATAACCTTTTGATTTGCTTGTGATGAGACCGTCTGTAGCACCAGAAACCTAGAATAAAACATAGCACCAACAACAGAATGAAGGCGATACCAGATAAGATGTAAATCATCCTTTCATTGGAGATCGCGGTTTCTTATGTTGGTTGGCCAACACGATTTCTTGTGTTGGTTTCTTGTGTTGGTTGACCAACGCGGTTTCTTGTGTTGGTTTGTTGTGCTGGTTGACCAGAACTCCTTTCCGTAGGCACTGAAAAAGGATAATAAATTTATATCTTAAGGAGGCTGGAAGTTGAAGTAATGTTTGAGGACTACATTGGAAATAACTGAATGATCAACATTCCGAAGGCTGCCAAAATTGGATGAAGTCATAACTCCAATTTGGCAAATTGAATTTTTTTTTTTTTCACTAAATGAAAAAGTGTATCGTCCTGTTTTGCTTTAATAATATCGCACTTGCAGCTGTCTACAGTTGAACTTCATGATATTTGAGACTACTGTACTGTTCAAATGAAAGATATAGAAAGATACATCTACGAGCCTGTAACTACAGACGCCACAAGTTCATGACCTTTTAATCGTTCTTTTAAACGTTATCATTTTATTAAAATTTAGTAAATCGGCGAATTGGTGACGAATTTTACACGCATTGATCAATAAATGAGCGTTTTCTATGCAAATTTAAATTATCTACCATTGTAGCTACGTTTGGAATGATCTTCCTTGATTTCGTTTTTAAAAAATAGAAATGATCGAAAGTCGAATTTTCTTGAAAAAAATGACCTTTGACACTATATAACATTTTCCCGCAAAAACGTGGACGGTCATCCCAAATGTGAGAGGATGGAAATAATTGAACTGCATCTAAAACTCGTTTTTGTTGAATGATCTTGCTAAAAACCGGCACTAATTCTTCAAATATTTGTTATTTTCCGCTAAACGTCACGTCAAACGTCACGTGACAATGCTAAGGACGTTAAAACCTAACTGTGTGCTAAATTTGGTTTCACTGTTACTTGTGTCTTTGGAGAAATATCTAACAAATTGTTTTTACCGATAAACTTGGTGAACTTGCTTATGGACCACCCGAGCACCGTGTGAAACCAGGGGCGGTGAAACCGAGGCTGCTGAAACCGAGTCTGCCGAAACCAGGTTGAAGACTAACCGATATCCTCTTTGTTCAACCTAGTGGTCTGATTTAAATAACATTTTCACTTGGTTTCCAGTCACTAGAAGACTTTAAAAAGCCCCAAAGTCCGTTCTTAATAGGGTTCAAGGGTATCCGCGAACTTGTGGCTAAGGATGCCAAATGTCCATGACAATGTTAACCCTTATTACAGCAATCGATGACAAAACTCTGTTTCGGTGTATTGAAAATTACAACGCTCAAGAGACATCGTCTCTTACCACACTGCTGATCTTCGTTTTGCAGAAAACTCATGTTCCAGTTTTTCTCGTGAAAATGAAATGTAGTCGGGGATCTTTATGCGATATAAGGCGAGATTGCTGTCATCATTTTGTTAGCGATGCCCACCGAGTTTGCCAAGCAGAAAGGTCTCTGATGAGTCCCTTGCAAGGTACGAAACGAGCTGCGTAAGACTAGCCACGAACAGAGTATTATATCAAGTAACTGTCAACTTTAAATGAAATGTTAGAAATTATTAAAGTGGGAGATAAACTTGGTGTACTCTTCAAGTTTTATTTTATCAGCTTCCTTATGGTCCCACTTACCGCTTGAAACCGAGGGCAACGAAACCAGAGTGAAATTTAGCAGATATCCTCGTCGCTCAATCGCTCCATCTGAGTGAAATATTATTTCCACTTGGTTTCCAGTTACACGACGAGTTTGACCGGTTTTATCACCACAGTAATCATGTCTTTTGCCCATCCCGTCGGTGATTCTCAAAAAGTCTTTGCTACAAAGAAAGGTAAATAATGTTTTGCACCAAACCACTAAAACTGAGTAACTGAGTATAATCGTGAGACATTCCAAAAAAAAAAAATTTAATTGAAAACTACATACTACCAAGGCTCCTGATACTACCTGGCAATAAGAATTGTCATGCTTTAGCATGCATTATCGAATTATGATACACGCAGGAAGAAGCACAAGAGCTGCTTGAGGGACAGCAGAGCTAGAGCAACTAGCTTCTTGAGTGCTCTCCGAACAAAATGATGTGTTCCAACACGAGATGAATTGTCGTGACTAACTTTTGAACCAAAAACAGTAACCTAAAAGAAAATGATGACCTACAAATACAGCCAATGCAGTCGCAAATGACATCCCTTATTCCACGGCTTGACAGGTAATACAAGCAGACATTTTACTCCAGTCGTTGCTCTCAAATACTACGCAACGCGCAAAATATCTGCGCGTATTATCTGTCGAGCCAGCTGAAAACAGGTAACTATATATAATACAAAGCGTGCAGCTGACTGTTTACAGAAAGTCGTGATAGCACTAAGCCTTAAAGAAGATATGCTTATATGTACCAAATTGTACCAGGCTTTGGACAGTCCACATCTGCTTTTGTATAGACAATGGAATCAGTCTAAGTAGAGTGTCTGGATGGGAGAGTTGGATCTCAGTTACCAGTTTCCAGAAACAGATATCAGATCTCAGCAATAAGTTTAAAAAAAGCGTCAATCCGATTCTCAGCCACCAGTTAAACCCACCCAGATGCTGCGAGGAAAATTTAGAGATCATAAGTGAAAAGAACTATTCCTACTTACTTTTAGGCACCTGTATTTTTGCGTTTTCGAGATTTGACAAAAATCGCGAAACTTAAGACTTGCGAACAAAACACCCGGCGAATTTTACACTCTCAAAGTTAAATACTCAACACGAAAATGGCAAGTGGTTTAGGGCGCTGGTGTTGTAATCCGGAGGTCCTGGGTTCAAGGCCTCCACCCTGCCACTAGTGGGATTTGTTTCTCGGTAGTCCCGAGTTCAAATCCTCGGTCACGCTTTGTAAATAGCCAACTGGTCTGCCTCCTGCCAGTTGGGATTTTTAACAATGTTATGTTTATTTGAAATATTTGTGTCCTTTGCGTCAGTGGCATGCCTGTAAACTAGCTAAGCTTAGTGCTTGTATAGCTAAGTGCATGACCACTATAAATAAGATTTGCATTTTTTTTTACATTACATATATTCTCCCCTCAGAGCAAAAAAGGTGAAATACTGTTTGAAGCAACTAGAACATGCATTTGATTGAAGCTTGATATTTGTAGTATGTGTGTGAGATTTGTAAACAACCGCGACCGCAGTGGTTAAATCAGGTTAAATTTGCCAAAGCGAAAGGCACTTTCGCCATTTTCTTATTTTGGAGGCATAACGGTTTTATAGTTAACCAATTACAGACTGTTTCCTTGACTCAACAATAGACCAAGATGATGTATTACTGGATAATTCATCATCTGACGACATTTTCCACTGAATAAAATCGCCAAAAAAAACCGAGTGGTAACTTTGTAGGAAATACGTACACCGACGCGAAGTGGCGCGATCGAAAGTTACACACCTTATGACGTCACTAGTTGTGACACTTGCATTTTTGCCCTGGAGGGATAAAAATAATTGTTTTACGCGCCTGACCAGAGGTTAAATTGGAAAATTATGAATCAGTGTAACATTGACTTTAATTTTCTGGAATAAAAACGGGGGCAAAAATTTTATTTCATAGGCACTTTAAATATGCCAAGCAACTTACAATGCATGTGTCATTGAAAAATTAAAGACGTGTGATCCTTCAATATGAAATTGATAATCTCGGATAGCTTTAAAATTTATGTGTTATAATATCCATATTTGATCAACAGCAGATGAAATAGATAGGAATGCAGCATCATGTTTGCATTCTCTCTAACATGCGAGACCAAACCCATAAGGGAGCCAAATGTGTCGGGGTTTTTGCAGGGCTAGGCATATACCAGGACCCCGGGAGGGAGTAGAAGGATCAAAGGATCCTAAATAAATAGAACACGTACGGGCCGAACCACCCCCTAATGTTTCATAAAGGCTATATTTGCTTGGTTTATATATTTCTGAACCAAGTTTGGCAGATGAGCTTTCTTTGTTCTCCAGTTTATTATAATTTCGAAGTTGTGACAAAATGTCGTCAGATTATGACGTCATAATTGCTGACGTCACCAAAACGTCCCATAATTTTTTGTAAAATCTGATAAAAAGATTATGTCATTGGAAAGGCCTTGACTTGAGGAGTAAAATGCCGGAAACCGTTTTTTGCTATGATTATTTTTTTTTTGAGATATGTTAAGTTAAAATATATTTTTTTGTTGTCCCCCCCGGAATTTGCTTAACCATACTGTCCTTCTTAAGTCAGTCTCTCTGGTTTATCTTTTTCAGTTTTATTCTAGGAAGGCTAATAATCTAGAAAAATAGAAAGCTTGATGTTGTCAAAAATCGTATGGTTTTAGAAATTTGATTTTCGGCTTTGTTAAGATGGTATTAACAGTAAAAAACGGGTGACGTCACAGGTTATGACGTAACAAAACTAATATTAACGCAATAACACTAGAGGGATAATTTTTTATTCCGATTTTCTTCTTTATTTTTGCTTTAGTCATCTGGCACATCACATGTGCAACATAGCTGGATTTGCTGGAACAAAATTACGGCTCCAATTTGGGGATTTTTCTCAAGGGGGGGACCCCATATTTTGCAGAGTTATTTTTCATATTTAAAAATGCCATATTTCATTTAATTTTTGTGATATTGACAAAATTTTTTCAGGTTTGAACTCCCCTGATGTGCTCTTTCGAACACATTGTAAAAAAACATGACGTCATCACTGTGACGTCACAACTTTGACATTTACTGACATTTTTCACGTAAATATGATTGGCAATAGGTCTCCTGCTCATCTGCCAAGTTTGATGTAGAAAGAGTCAATACTTTTTAAGTAATGCGAAATAATGTGAAATATCCAAGAACGGACGAAACATTTGGGGGGGGGGGGGTGGTTTGGCCCCTACGTGGAATGTTAACAGAAGCGTAACACCATCACATGTCACTACGTTACATTAGATACACTGATACACCTCGATAATCACAGCCATATCACTTACCCGCAAAATGGACTTTCTTCCACATCAAAATCCTGAAAGTAAATGTTCATCGACCAGCCTTCTGGAATAGGACATGTAGATATATTGTCCGCATTCCTTGGGTAGCTGACAGGATATCCTTCACTGATCAGAAAGCCGATCTCTGGGCCAAACGCTGTTAATACCAGTTAATTCACTTTAGTGAAAAGGACATCCACTAACAACCTCTCCCGGCTTAAACCAAAGTTGCATGACTTAAAGATGAGAATTCATGTTTACTTTACTGGGCTGTTACTGTTTTCATGGACGTCTTCAAAGTTAGCACATAGAGCTTCAGATTTAGCGATGAGTACCTTTTTCCGTGTTTACGTAGCCTCATCTCAACACGTGAGGGGTTGGGAGAATTCGAGATAGTTATTCAAACCCGGGACAAAGGTCAAGCTAGGTTTTCAAAACTTTTTAGTATTCTTCCAACTCCTCAAGTGTTTAGATAAAGCTGTGTAAACTCGAAAAAGTACACTGCCGGTATTGCTTATATAAAATATTTCTTAAAAATACGTGCGAATCTAAAATGTCACAACCGTGTTTACATAAGCTCATCTAAACACACCTATCGACCAATCAATGGGTGTGCGCGTACTATCTCAGTTATTTTATTAAATAACTTCTCAGTAATTAATTGGCCATTTCTGCAATTCATTGACTCCTGACACCCAACATTGTCCAGAGGGGGCGGGGAGGGGGGGCGGTGGGGAGTAAAATTGGATTTCGGTTTTAGGGAAAAATAACACTGTTTCTAATGTTTTGGCCAGGATTAAAGGCATTCACCCGCCATTCACCTTCATCCTTCACTTGTCATTCTGAGAATGTGTCTTACATTTCTTGTCATCGCTGCAATTGCCTATACATCGGAGAGACTGAAAGGCCGCCGGGAGAACGTTTCAGCGAGCAGCTCCGCAGTTTTCAAAACCGCTCCCGTGGGTTTCCCGTAGCTCAACATTTCAGCTCCGCCTCCCACTCTGTGGATGACATCACGGTCTGTGGCTTGAAACAGTGCTCTGGCAGCAACATCAGCCACAAGCAGCATGAAATGAAATTAATCTTCAAACTGAGCACGCTTAGACCCAACGGATTGAACATTAACTTTAATTTCTTGTGACTATGTTTCCAGCGCGTATTCCACATACGCGCGCTAAAAATGTGGTTTTCCTATGTCGCAGCACGCCTTTGTTTACTTTGTACTTCGTACGCGCACTTTCCGAGCTTGCGTACGCGTACAGTTGTTTGTATGGCGTGGCTTGATCATTCCACCTACTGAAGAAGAGCTAAGCCCAAAATGTTTAATTTACAAGCAACTATTTGACACTTTTCAGAGCCTTTTGAGCCTCATATTTAATTCAAGATATGTCGTTAAGTACAATCACTGCATGAGATGTCAAATAAATCAAGAGATAGTATGGCCAACGAATAGTCAGAAACAACTCTTTGATAACAATTTGGACAGCATGGAACTTCACTTTAAGTTATAGTTTTCAACCCATTGGTTTTTGCAGTACAGGGGCTTAGCGCTTTGCACCCAGAGGGCCCTTACAGGGCGTTTTCTCGAAGTTTACCTGCGACTAACTCTCAAGCATTGTACTATACATGACAAGAAAAGAGAGATTAGGCCAGAAAGAAATCTCTTACTTGTGAAATTGACTTGGAGTTCTTTCACGTCAGTTCCATACTGGTTGATGGCCTGGCAGGTGTAGTTTCCATCCTTGTCCAGACGGATGGTTGCAGTGTTTGTTGTATTCACCAGTACTGTAGAGTTCCGTATCAGTGCTGTGTATATGGGAGGAGTTCCTGTGGCTGAACATGACAGCATGCCTCCTTGTATTGCTAACAGAGCAGCTGGGAATGTTACCATTGGTGGAACTAATCGGTTAGAAATAAAAAACTTTTACCCTTAATATTCATTGACTGAACCATACCTGCTTACATTAATTTTAAACAAATCAAATCTTGCTGTAATACATGCAAAAATTACATCAAAACGCTGCTTTAGTTGTGAAGCACACATATATATGTGTAGATATATTTGTGGAGCAAGGTCAAGTTGCCTGCTCAAAACAACCCAGAGAAAAAAGAACTTCTGGTATGTGTGAGATAATTATAAAACATGAACTGTACATGGAGTGTAACTGAAGAAATGATCCTGGCAATAGATTACTATTAAACAACACAAATTTCTTCCATTTTCTGCTCAACTAGCTATTGGATGGAAAGAAAGCTGATGTAGTTTGTTTTCCCCGGAAGGCCTTGCGCGACAGAGTCCTAAAAGGTAAGGCCTAAAAACTGTCAGTGCATGCCTGCTCTTAGATTGCACACGTTACTTACGTTATTTTCGGTCGACGGAAAAGAACAGAAGACATCCGTCTACCGGAGAAGGTAACGAGTCAACGATTTCAGGTAGAAACTATTTACAAAGTGCATCGTATTATTTATCAGCTACCTTGTCTTATCGATGTCTGTATCTGGGCTTCGTTCATTGCAACATCGTAAACTTTCATTTCCGCAACTTTCCCTTTGAAATATCTATTATCGTTAACTCTAACCCCCATTCGAACTTTGTCGGCGTTGGTTGCGATCGCATACCTTATGCGTATGCGATTAGAGACATTTAAATGTCCATTGATAAACAGAGAGCTAATTCCGGTATGATAATTGTACGTTGCTGCAACATGAACCCACACTCCAGTTGGAAGAACCTCCGCGCTTAACAATCCAGAGGCCGACAGATCAGAGAGCCTTAGATTAAATCTGCCCCGGTCAATCCATATCTGGACTCCTCGGCCATCTTTTTCGTAACTGAATAATGGTCCATCTTGGCCTCCGGGTCGAACCCAGCACATTAATGTGATTGAGAATCGAGTGTCCAGGCCCCCTGTATTCGGAAACTCGATGTAGCTGCTAGCAATGCCATAAAACATGTACGCTCCGCCTGGTTCATTGTACGGTCCGTACGTAATCTCAGCATTCCCCAGGATTCCCTTTGGCTGCCTGTTCTCTTTTTCTGCGGCTTTATAGGGTGCATTCAAGGGATAGAAGGCAACAGGTTCTGGAACAGCTAAGATTAAAAAAAAAAAAACCATTATTTACATTGTCAAAAATAACAAGAAAATACGATAGCAGTAGAAAGATTCTATAGGACAGAAAATTCCGAATTGGTTCTCTGTAGTCATCTAAACCCGCCTTTTGGAATTGGCCATCAGGGGTCGAAGTATTTTGAAACACCCAATGACTGGCCAAAAGGGAGAATTGAGCTTTGTTTCCCGGAGACCCTATCAGTAGACCCAAGGACAGCGTCGTGGGTGTTATGGAAACTTTACTATTATTGGCCGAGAACTTGTATAGGGGCTTATATTCGAAACTGCATAATTACCGATGGCAAGAAATTTCATTAACAACTAATGGCGACAACAGCTTCAACCTGGTACTTTCACTTAGCAAGGACGTACGACTTGAAACCGCGTGAAATCAATTTAATGGGAGGCCTTTTGAGTTTGTGGAGAGAAGTAAAGTTTTTGATAATTGCTCCTTACGTTTTCGAGATGAAAAGTCCTTTGGGCACTCAGAAATTTCACTTGCCTCAAAGGAGGCTATCTCGAAGCAGAATTCGAGAATTCGAAGCTTCGTAAAGTGTGTTGCAAAATTTCAAATTTGCATCGTTTTCTTAAGTCATTATTTATGTCACTCTATAGATACCGTGCGATCGATATTCATTGGATTGATTGATTCTCTTTAGCGATTTCTATCACCCCCGCAGTTACTCTCGCAGAAACACGCCTACTCACTCTTTTTCAGTCTTGGTTTTATAATTGTTCAAGAAACATCTACCTTCTGTGCCTTGACACGTTTTAAAGTTATTAACCGCGCGGCCATGGGCCGAGCGCGGTTCATGGTTTACCCGTGGTTTTTTTAACCGCGCGGCCATGGGCCGAGCGCGGTTCATGTTCTACCCGTGGTTTATTTTTTTAACCGCGCGGCCATGGGCCGAGCGCAGTTCATGGTTTAGCCGTGTTTTTTTTTAACCGCGCGGCCATGGGCCGAGCGCGGTTCATGGTTTACCCGCGGTTTTTTCGTAGTTTTGTCTGCGACCAGACCCAAGCTTCCACTGGGCCAAATTTTGAGTCACGCAACCTGTGATGTTTACTCGCCAAAAGCTGTTGAAACATTAATAAATCTCATCTCCGATACTGACTTTCGCGGGAAAAAATTAAAAACCCAGCGTTCGTCAAAAATTATATTTTTTCAGCAGAAATTTAGCTCGGAACATATACATATTTATATTCCTTTGAATCGTCGATGAAATGACCTTTTCCGGATATTTTTTCTTTCGGGGTTAACAAAAACCTCCGATTACAAAATCACGCCGAACCCACACGTTGCAAAAATATCTCTTCAAAACCCTGACTTCGAAGCGATATAACACTTCAGCGTTAATAGCTACCACACATCGGCAGGCGGTAAATTTATTCGTTAACAATCCAGCTTTATCGTGTTAAAATTTCAGCGAAATCGAACAAAACCAGAATTAATTCGAATTGTTTTGTGACCTCACTCCCCAGACTTGACCTAACAAAGGAGGCAACGGTCGCCCATATCAACCGAAAAACACGAACAAAGCCGACGTTTCGGCCAAAAAAACTCCAGAATTATCGCCTGAGAGCTTAAACTTGAATGGGAACATCTTTTTCGAACTTTTTTCAACTGATTTAGACGAAAGACTGGCCTCGGCGGGCTACAAAAAAGACCAAGAGAAAAACAGAACAAGACAGGAGAACAAGCCGATAATATTTCATCGCATGGCTTTCGGCACGAAAACGAAAATACAGCTTACTTCTGGATAAATTCAGCCTTAGAAGCCAGCAACCGGCCTGTATCCTTACAAATGTCCTGATTTCCATCTCCAATTTTGAGCAAATAAACATTTCGTCGACGGTGACCGCCATTACGGTGGCTTGCATACTAAATTAGCTAACTTGACAAAATTCTCCCGTGGGGGGGGGGATATGACGAAAAGAGCTGAAAGATGGCCTATAATTGGCTAATGACGAGATCATCCCACTGTCCAAATTTGGTGAGAATCGAAAGTAACGCCAATTTTCTGTCACGTTTTCAACCTGTGGTCACAGGAGTGGCCAAAATCGATACATCGGTCGGGATAGAGTTTTATTATTAAATTATATGACTTGTGTGACTACTTTGCTAGCCCTTTACTCGTGGAAAACACCAAGTAAATTTAATAATGACTTTTAAGAAAGAAAGCTGTTGTTAATAGTGTTAATAGTGTTAATCGTGTCATTTATATCGTTCATGCCCATACATATCCCGAAGAAAGTTCTACAAAGATTAAGACCATAAGGTCATCGGAGATTTGTCAATGGGTACCACTGATGGTGCAATAATACAGTTTGTGTTGATCAAGTGATGTGATGTCTACAGTAAGAAAAAAATCATCAATGACTGCTTTGGAATGTGCACTCCGTTCCGACGGTAGTGCTAAGCAAACAGTTAAATTCTAAAAGCGCGGTTATAAGATCTAACAGATCTTCTTGTTCCGATTTGTAGGCGACCAGACCCAAGCTTTCACTCGGCCAAATTTTGAGTCACGCAACCTGTGATGTTTACTCGCCAAAAGCTGTTGAAACATTAATAAATCTCATCTCCGATACTGACTTTCGCGGGAAAAAAATTAAAAACCCAGCGTTCGTCAAAAATTATATTTTTTCAGCAGAAATTTCGCTCGGAACATATACATATTTATATTCGTTTGAATCGTCGATGAAATGACCTTTCCGGATATTTTTTCCTTCGGGGTCAACAAAAACCTCCGATTACAAAATCACGCCGAACCCACACGTTGCAAAAAAAAACTCTTCAAAACCCTGATTTCAAAGCGATATATCACTTAAGCGTTAATAGCTACCACACATTGGCAGGCGGTAAATCTATTCCTTAACAATCCAGCTTTATCGTGTTAAAATTTCAGCGAAATCGAACAAAACCAGAATTAATTCGAATTGTTTTGTGACCTCACTCCCCAGACTTGACCTAACAAAGGAGGCAACGGTCGCCCATATCAACCGAAAAACACGAACAAAGCCGACGTTTCGGCCAAAAAAACTCCAGAATTATCGCCTGAGAGCTTAAACTTGAATGGGAACATCTTTTTCGAACTTTTTTCAACTGATTTAGACGAAAGACTGGCCTAGGCGGACTACAAAAAAGACCAAGAGAAAAAACAGAACAAGACAGCAGAACAAACCGATAATATTTCATCGCATGGCTTTCGGCACGAAAACGAAAATACAGCTTACTTCTGGATAAATTCAGCCTTAGAAGCCAGACACCGGTCCCAAATTACTTTCTGTATTCTTACAAATGTCCTGATTTCCATCTCCGAAAGATTTTGCCCCAATTTTGAGCAAATAAACATTTCGCCGCCAGCGACCGCCATTACGGTGGCTTGCATACTAAATTAGCTAACTTAACAAAATTCTCCCGAGGCGGGGATATGACAAATTTGGTGAGAATCAAAAGTAACGCCAATTTTCTGTCACGTTTTCAATCTGTGATCACTGGAGTGACCAAAATCGATACATCGGTCGGGATAGGGTTTTTTTATATGACTTGTGTGACTACTTTGCTAGCCCTTTACTCGTGGAAAACACCAATTAAATTTAATCATGACTTTTAAGAAAGAAAGCTGTTGTTAATAGTGTTATTATTGTGTCGTTCATATCGTTCATGCCCATACATATCCCGAAGAAAGTTCTAGATTAAGACCATTACGTCATCGGAGATTTGTCAACGGCTACCACTGATGGTGCAATAATACAGTTTGTGTTGATCAAGTGAAGTGATGTCTCCAGTAAGAGAAGAATCATCAATGACTGCTTTGGATTGTGCACTGCGTTCCGACGGTAGTGCTAAGCGAACCGTTTCATTTTTAAAGCGCGGTTATAAGATCTAACAGATCTTCTTGTTATCATCATAGCATTTCCTGGTGCATTTCCGAGTTGCCTTAAGCCTTTCTATCAAAGCGCGGCCTGGTTCACAACCATTCATATATAAATGAGTTTAATTTGCATGTGAAGGAAATCTCGTTTTCATATGAAAGGATGGGCACTGATACCAAGACCACACTATTTTTAACGATTTGTCTAAGCCCCGGAACGTCCAGGTACAAACAATCCAAGTTCACGAAATCGAAGTTCAGGTTTTCTACGACAAGTACACAAGGCTATGAGAAAATGAAAATAAATAGAACTAATCGATAAGCAGAAATTACGAAACTTACCGACTGTGTCGTTCTAAGTGTCACAATACGGCTTGATAATAAACGTCCACTTCCATCATCGACAACTACTTGGGTTAGGCTACTCACACGTGACTGACACATGACACACCGGACGCGGCTCCGTAATACGTGCAAAACGGTAGCTACAGGCACCAACACTCGCTTTAAGAAATAGGCTAAAGATAAAGCGTCAACTCATCTCCTCCGTTGACTCGAAAGGCCTTCAAGCATCAAACTCCTCATCAATTATCATTTCTTAAAGAGTGTCAAAACAGCTGTGAAATTCATTTGTCACCACAAGCTCTATGACAATGTCAGGAGCCTATGACAATGATTGAAAAAACCTGTTTTAACGTATTGGAAATCGGAAACTAGTGTTTCAGTTTTCGACGTGGAATTAAAATTTTGGGAATTACTTAAGAAGGAGATAAACTTGGTAAACTTGATAAGCTTAATCAGCTTCTTTATGGTCCCACTTACCGTGTGATGAAATTAGAGTGAAGACTAACCGAAATCCCCTTTGTTCAACCTTGTCGTCTGATTTAAATAATATTTTCACTTGGTCTCCTGTCACTAGAAAATTTTTGCCGGTCATGTTACCGCAGTAGAAGCTAAGCATCGTTCCCATCCCGTCGGTAATTCTCAAAAAGTCTTTGCTACAAAGAAAAGTAAATGATGTTCTAGACCAAACCACTAAACAGAGTAACTTGTGACACTCTTAATTCCAAGTAATAAATACATATTCTCTGGTGATAAGAAGTGTCTTATTGCATTAAAAAAAATTATTGGTTCATGCTTTAGCGTGGATTATCGAATTATGATGCACGCAGTGAGTTTGGAGTGCACGAAAGAAGCGTAAAAGTTGCTCGAAGTGAAAAGAAAGCAGCTCTAGCTTCTTGAATGCACTCCAAACAAAATGGTGTGTCCGAGCACTGGAAGCGATCGGGGGGAGGGGGGTACTTCCTATAATGGCGTGTACGGAGAGGCTCTGTCCGAAAGGGGTACGTTTTTCAGGCTTCACGGACATAAAAGGGTAGGAACTTCACAAGGTGAGGTATACGAAAAGGTAGAGAAATCTGCCATTTAGTTATTTCAAAGGGCCTTTAATTAAAATATTTTTAACAGACGCACTTTATGGCTGTATGGTTTATTTTATTAAGCACTACCAGGAGCCCATGATGGGCTCCTGGCACTAAACAGAAATGACAAGATTTCATTCTTCCACGATTTATTCACAATGTGGTCCAGTTATGAAAGCATGTGACAGGGATACCTTTTTTCGATTAAAGGAATACGAAAGGCTTACCTTTTCTGTCAAATTGGTTTACAAAAGTGTAAGGGGTTGGACCTCGGGGCGGAACCTCCCCCTATGAAACTTTGTTAAGACCTCGCCCCCCCCCCCCACCCCTCACTCCCCGTCCAGAAGCGATCTTCACGAAACGAAACAGAATGACCAGATTTTGAAACAAAAACAGTTCAAAAAAGGAAATGATAACCTACAAATATGAGGATGCTTTAGCAAATTATTATTATACTACAGGTGAATCAAGCCCCTGTAAATACAGTTGTATTAAGGTTACGCAACAGTCCAAATTTAAGGATTTGTTTTGGAAAAACGGTTATCATTCTTAAGCCTAACAAATACGAAGGAGTATGAATAAAGATAACCCTACCTTGCTTCAGGTGTGTGTTTCCTTAGTTCCTGTGCATGAGGTTTCCAGGCCGATTGATTGCAGTTTAGCTGATTTTTTGGAGATATAGACGACAAAGCAGTGAAGCTAAAAAACTCCTAAATTGCAATCAATCGGCTTAGAAATCTCATGGGAACCATGTCGGGAACAAATCCTTAAATTTGGGCTGTTGCATAACCTGAGTACTACTGTACAATGTATGTACAGGAATGCTCATTTGCAAGCTTGGGTGACCTGTGATTATACTATAATTTAGCATAGCCCCCGAGCAGGAATAAGATTTTAGACGCTCCAAACCCTGGAGCAAATATCCACCTATTGTAGGGGGGGGGGGGGGGGAAGAGTACTGCAAATTAATGAAATTAGTGTTCATCACATCAAAAGAGACACTTCCAGTTCTCTGTACAAGTAGAGTTCTGAAAACCTATTACTAATAAATGTAATTTGGACCATCGTAAAGGGAGTTAGATTCACTAAAAAAAGAGTATTTACAAATAAAGCTCAGAAAAGGTGATAAGGTTATGTTCGCATTGGACAAATGCATAGATCCAGAATAGATAGAAATTCATCCGAAGAGTAACGCCATCTCCACATTAGATAAATGTAGCTAATACACTCAATCACAGCTATATCACTTACTGGCAATGTTCACTTTCTTCCACATCAAAATCCTGAAAGTAAATGTTCAGCGACCAACTTTCTGGAATAGGATATGCAGGTGATATATTGTCCGTATTCCTTTGGTAGCTGTAAGGATATCCTTCACTGGTCAGAAAGCCAATCTCTGGGCCATATTCTGTTAATACAAAGACGGCTTTTGTAGGTTTCTTCCGTATTACAAGATGCACATTTTAACCAACATTTTAGGGGAATGGACATCCAGTAGCAAAGGCCTAGCAAAAATCTCTCCCAGCTGAATTTAAACCAAACTTGATATGATTTGAAAGATGAGAATTCATGTTTACGTTATTCGACTGTTATATAATAAAGTTGAGTATAGAGTGGCGGATGAAACTGTTATCATGGACGTCTTCAAAGTTTGGACATCGAGCTTTAGATTTAGCAATTAAGTACTTTTTCCGTGTTTATGTAGCCTCACCTAAACACGTGAGGGGCTGGGAGAATTCGAGATAGGAGTTACTCAAACCTGAGACGCAGGTCGAGGGTTGGGAAACCTTTTGAGAATTCTCTCAACTCCCCAATTGTTTAGATGAGGCTACGTGAACTTGAAAAAGTACTCTATTGCTTTTATAAAATATTTCTTAAAAATATGTGCGAATCTAAAACGTCACAACCATGTTTACATATGCTCATCTAAACACACCTATCGACCAATCAATGGGAGTGCGCGTACTATCTCAGTTATTTGATTAAATCACTTCGCAGTAATTAATTGGCCATTTCTGTAATTCATTGACCCCTGATACCCAGCTTTGTCCAGAGGGGGAAGGGGAGTAAATTGGATTCCGGTTTTTATGGAAAAATAACAGTGTCTCAAACGTTTTGGCCAGGATTGAAGGCATTCAAGATATGTCCTGAAGTGCGATCACTGCATACGATGCCAGTTAAGTCAAGAGATGCTATGGCCAACGAATAGTCAGAAACCGCAACTGTGTGATAACAATTTGGACCGCATGGAACTTCACTTTAAGTTATACTTTCTAACCAGTCGGTTTTGGTAGTACCAGGGCTTAGCGCAATGGACCTAGAGGGCCATTACAGGGCGTTTTCTCGAAGTTTACCTGGGACTCACTCTCAAGCATTGTACTTTATTTGACAAGAAAAGAGAGATTAGGCCAGGAAAAAACCTCTTACTTGGGAAATTGACTTGGAGTTCTTTCACGTCAGTTCCATACTGGTTGATGGCCTGGCAGGTGTAGTTTCCATCCTTGTCCAGACGGATGGTTGTAGTGTTTGTTGTATTCACCAGTACTGTAGAGTTCCGTATCAGTGCTGTGTATATGGGAGGAGTTCCTGTGGCTGAACATGACAGCATGCCTCCTCGTATTGCTAACAGAGCAGCTGGGAATGTTACCATTGGTGGAACTAATCGGTTAGAAATAAAAACCTTTTACCCTTAATATTCATTGACTGAACCATACCTGCTTACATTAATTTTAAATAAATCACATCTTGCTGTAATAGAGTCACAGATTACGTCAAAACAGGGTTTTAGTTGACACATTGACACAAATACATATATTTGTGGAGCAAGGTCTAGTTGCGTGGTCAAAACAACCCAAAAACGTGTGATATGTGTGAGATAATTATAAAACATGAACTGTGCATGGAGTTTAAAGTGAAGAAATGATCTTGGCAATAGATTACTATTTAACAACACTAATTTCTTTCATGTTTTGCGCAAATGTAGCTATTACCGGTAGGTGGAAAGAAAACTGACGTAGTTTGTTTCCCCAGAAGTCCTTTCGTGCCAGAGTTCTATCAAGTGGCCAAGACGTTGCTTTTAATGGCCTTACAAAATGATTAGTGCGTGTGACTTTTAGCGTGCAGACGCACATGCAGACATTCAGTACATTCTCCGGTTCTATTCATCATTTCTTTTGTCATCTAATGAGACGTTGTTTTGCGAAACGAGATGCTGAAATGGGTGTCTGCTACCTCTTGCGAGGTTGTCCAATTATGGGAGCTTCAATAATTAAGGGAATCATCGGAGAGGGTGAGGAGACAACGATTTCGGGAAAAGTGCAGCTACCTTGTCTTATCGATGTTTGTATCTGTGCCTCGTTCAGTGCCACATCGTAAACCCTCATCTCCGCGATTTTCACTTTGATACCAGCCCCTACCAAAATATTCGGGGTGGTTTCAATCTCATAACCTTTGCCAATATTTTTCGAGACACTGAAATGTCCATTGATATACAGCGAGTTATTCCCGGTGTTGTGATCGTAACTTGCTGCAACATGAACCCACTTTCCTGCTGGAGGAACCTCAGCAGTTGTTACATCAGTAAGTAGTTGAGAATTTCTTTGCTTAACGATTTGATTGTAAAATTTGCCGCCAGCAATCCCGACTCCCAATTCAGAACCTCCGTATGTGATTAGTGATCCATCTTGACCTCCGGGTTCAACCCAGCACATTAGTGTGATTGAGAACCGAGTGTCCAGGCCCCCTCTATTCGGAAACACGATGTAGCTGCTAAAAGTGCCATAAAACATGTACGCTCCGCCTGGTTCGTTGTAGGGTCCATTTGTAATCGCAACATCTCTCAGGATTCCCTTTGGCTGCCTGTTCTCTTTTTCTGCGGCTTTATAGCGAGCATTCAATGGGTAGAAGGCGACAGGTTCTGGCACAGCTACGAATTAGAAAAAAAAAACATTATTTACATCGTCACAAAGAACAAGAAAATGCGATAGCAGTAGAAATATTCTTTAGGACAGGAGGAGTTGGCCATTTGTATGAAGGTAGATCGTGGACAAAATGTTCGACTCGTCGTTTCGTTATGGCGTTTCATCGTTTCCGCACACCGATACTTCTAGTCGAGTCGTTGTTTTCCGAGTTCGACTCGTCCAGTTCGACTCGCCGTTTCAAGAAGTCGACTCATCGCTCCGTGAATTCGTCTCGTCATCTTGGCAGTTCGATTCATCGGCCTCTTCGACTCGTCGTTTTACGAGTTCCACTCATCACTGACCACATCTGTTTGTCTTCGTTTGCCGTTTTGCCGTTTCGTCGTTTCGATGTGGCGTTTCATCGTTTCGATGTGGCGTTTCATCGACTCGTCCACTCATAGAGGCTATAATTCGACTTACATTACATGAACTGTTACTTGATTCCATGCACTTATACATGAAGTATTTATCCATAATTTGTTCTCTGCCAACTGAAAAATGGATTCCTTAGAGGGCTACCGTCGCCACAGCATAGAATTCGTCTTGAATCGCGTGTATGATCGTTTTCATGAAAGCGGAAATGGGATTGGGTATCTAGTAACACACCTTGTTCTTGATGGTGATCATAACGCATTGCAAAGACGGTTGTCAAGTTTACAGGATGCAGGGGTCGTCCCAGCATAGATATTCCTATGCAACTTTTGGAACAATACCTTGAGAATAAATAATCATACTGCGGAACAAATATTGCTCGACTTTTCTGTGTGTCAATCAATCAATTAATCAATCAAGCAATATGTTTATTTTACATTTACATTAAGACAAATATGAAAGCATGGAGGCACACTAAAGAAACCTTTACGTGTTACAAATAGTTATGTAGTCCCCCCATAATTAAATGACCTTAATGACAAAATATCTAAGAAATTTGGTATCAGGAATAAGCAAGTAATGACAGCTGTGTAGTACTAATTAAATTGCAATAAGCAAAAATTATTCTGATAGTTAAAACTGTTTAAAAAAAGGGATTTGTAAATATATTTATTGAAAAAGACTTTTATTTCATGTGGAATAGTGTTCCATATATTAATTATTTTATTTCTTCTTGTGTAAACACCTTAATTTGTCCCTTTTTGTGTAGATTATCAGACTTCCTTGTAAAATGGTTATGAATTCAAGTATTTTCTGTACAGAAATCATTGAAATACACTGGGAGTGTTTTTAACCTAAGATTGAAACAAAAAGTGCTAACAAGAAAGATCCCTAATTTGTTTAATCCATAAATTCAGTTTTTTAGAAAGTAGACAAGAGGGACGTAGTATTCACACTGTGAAAACATTACCTTTCTTTCATTGAAAATATGCAACTCGTCAACATTCATATTAAGCAATATGCAGAAAGTTTCTATGGACCAACAACCCACAGGCCAAAGGTTTGACCCCCAATGACTATGGGAGAAACTCAGGACTTCGCGGCCCGCGAATTCCCTCGTGAGAGGGCGAAAATAGGCCATGCATATAAGCGCCCTGCTCGTGAGCTTCGCTTGCGTGAGAATAAAATGACGGATCTCCCACCAAAAACCACTCGCTCACGACTCTCACCAGTTACGCAGGCCACCCCGTGGCAAGAAATTTCACTAACGCCGTATGACGACAGCAGCTTGAACCTAGTACTTTTTAACCTGGTACAATTTAATGAGAGGCCTTTTGAGTTTGTGTAGGGAAAAAAAGTTTTTGATAATTGTTCCTTACGTGTTCGAGATAAAAACTCCTTTGGGCATTCAAAAATTTAACTTGATTCAAAGGAGGCTATGTCGATGCAAAACTTCAGAATTCAAAGCTTGGTGGAGTGTGTTGCAAAATTTCAAATTTCTATAGTTTTCTAAAGTCATTATCTATGTCTATAGATATCGAGCGATCGATATTCATTGATTGATTCTCTATATCAATTGCTATCCCCCCCTCACCAGCCCTCCCCCCCCCCCAGCAATTACTCTTGCAGAAACACGCCTTATAGTTGCTTTTTTTCTATTTTTGTTTTATAATTGTTTAAGAAATATCTACCTTCTCTGTCTTAACATAGTTAGTATGGTCTTAACACGATTTAAAGTTATCATGACAATTATAAAGGCATAAACTTCATTCAATTGTCATTTCTTACAGGGTGGCACAACAGCTGAAAAACTCATCAGAAATCCTCTGTTTTGACTTTTGCTGTCTGAGTAGAAGTTTATCAAGGCATATTGTCCAGATACAAAAACTGTCTTTCCAGTCATGTGACCACAGTATTTGCCAAACACCCGATTCTTCTCATTGGCAATCTGTAAATAATCTCGGCTACAAAGAAATGAAACATACATTAAAAAGTGACTTTCTATAACAAAGGGTCACTTCAACCTGGAACCCAGATTCTTCATTCCCCTTGACCAGCATTCGAGAACCGAGCGACCCTGGAAAGTACTGATTAGAAATCCACTTGAATTGCGCATGCCTAGCTACCTCAGCCGGGTGTATAACAGTTGCGTGACTTCTTACAATGTGTTAAGTTGAGTTAAAGAGTGGGTATGTGTAACCGACTGCCATTGTAGTATCTCACTTCATTCTCATTGAGGTTGCGTCGCACTATCCACAATTAATAAATTTATACTAGTGTTCTTATGCAAATATCGCAAGTGGTTTGGTTGAGTGACTTGTATTCTATCATTCAATAGAATCAGAGTACGGCAAGCTCTGAAAGTGAAGCGGGGACAAGCCCATTCGTGTGTACGCATAGGACCCATGTTGAAAGAACAGTAAACAAGCAGGTGCACACGAAGAGGTTATTGGTTCATTTCTTTGTTTTAGCGGGGACAGTGTGCAAGAGCAGTGCTTACGATGCGACATTTAGAACTGGGGTCATTTTTTCCTGCTTCATGACCGACGAATTCGACACAACTGAATTTCATGCATCATTTTGCGTTGTCCCCGCAACGTAAATAAATAAGTTAAAAATAAATTACAATATTAAGAGAGAAAGCCACATCAACCTTATTAGCTGGTTTCTATGCGGGTCCTTTATCCTGGTCGAATTGGTTTTTGTGGAGGGAGGAAAACCGGAGAACCCGGGGAAAAACCCTCGGAGCAAGGCAAGAACCAACAACAAACTCAACTCACATAAGGCACCGGACAGGAATCGAACCCGGGACACATTGGTAGGAGGCGAGCGCTCTCACTACTGCGCCAACTCTACTTCCTTTTCCGCACCAGCAAAACTTTCAAACTGGAAAAAATGTCGTTGCAACATGTCCTCGCTTCATGTCCGCTAGTGTTTGCCGATCTTAAGAATCTAAATCACTATCTTTCCTCACGGTTTCTGTCAAGACTTGATCATTAAAAAATAATGATTGTTAGAAGATGTAGTCTCGAGATAAGAGAGTCAGGTGTGACACATTATATTATGAGGCCTTTGCCTAAACAAAGACATCCCATGCTTGTGTCCTTGTCCCATTTAGAACACGAATTGTAACACTGATGACGATAAACATTAAGAAATATGTACATTAAAGGACCTTATTATTTCTCTCAGTTAATACGCGCGCTATGATTGGTCAATTTAGCGGGCCGTATTCTACTGTACGGCACGCTAAAAATATAGCTGTTTTGGTTGCCAAAATGTTTCGTGATTTATCGCCAAGTTTTCGTAACTTTTTTAGCAAGTAAAAGTTTAAAACTTTCTTTTACTTCTGAAGAAACTCGGTCCGTAACTTACAGTACGGCCCTCGAACTCGGTTACTAAGAGGTATCTTAAGTCAGCCTCCGCCATTTTCGATGCCATCGAAATTATTGATATTGCATAGTGAAGCGAAATCTTATTGCTTCACTGTAAGTTGTGTTCCTAAAAGTATGTTTCATTATCTTTAGTAGTTTCACAGTGATTTCCTTCGTTTCGACATGCTCCGAATAAAATATAATAGAGCGTTTTCACTCACGTGGCCAGCAGCCATGCAAATTTATTGAAACAAAAGGAAGTGTTTACATAAGAAAAGAGTTCAATTCCCACAGGATTAGTATAATTTGGTAAACCATCGTGGCCGCCGTTTCATTGTTTTGGAACACCAATATGGCTGCTGTGACGTCATGTGAAAACGCTCTATAGCCAAACTCTCGCATGTAAAAAAAAAAAACAAAGGTGTGGCTGACTAGGGCCCTTTAACTTACAGCTATAATTTAGTTTCAGAATTTTTCGTTCTTGTTACTATGAGACTTCCGCAAATTCAGGTTTTGCATTCTTTTGAGAAAGCAATGCAGGTCGCTGGACCTCTCCCTACATTCACAACTTAATAACACGCTAAAAATCAGTACTTACTCGCAAGATATACTATCCTCCAGGTAAAGTTGGTTAATGGTAATATTAATCACCATGCCTTGTGGAATAGGAACCGAAGAAATACAATGTGTATTCTTTGGGTAATCGTTAGGATATCCGGGACTTCTGAGTGTATTTTCAATCACTGGACCACACCCTGCATGTATCAAAGCAAAAGAATAAAAAAAAACACAGTTGACATCGACGCAATAGTTGTTATTCCCGGAACTGTGTGTTTCCATTGGCCCTGAAAAGCCCCATTTGGTAAGTGGTCGATTACGATATTTATTTACTTACTTATTTCATTTTTATTTATTTCTCTAACTTTTTTGTATCCGTTTCAAAACCCTTCCAGAGCCCGACAAGCCTCTTGGGGGGCACTAGTTAAGTAATGTTTGAATTCAGTTAGCACTTCAAGATTGTTATATTTAATAGCTCATGCACTTCCGACTTAACCAAGACTTCACATGCAACTGAGTGAGAGTAAGACGGCGCACGACGGCAGGAGTGATTCAGTCAGTCGGTCGGTCAGAGATCTGGGAACGAGATTAGAGCTTACACTTATTAAGTTCGTAATGACCGTAATGGAGGAATATCTCGAAAATTATTTGTGCTCCACCAATTCGAATTTTTTTCAATATTTCCAACCAAATTCACCCTGTTTATCCACAACTAATACAGTATACATCCCATGTAGCGTCGACGAGATCGCGCGATGGCATTTTCAGATGGCCAGCGGTAACGCCCCGGCTATATGAAACGTTTCTTGGCACTACTACGTTAGGGTGATTCCTTAGAAATAACACTTAACGTTAGATTTTTTTTCAAAGTTTTTGTGGTTGTTCCTAATAATGCAGGTATTCGAAATGTGCGATAAAAAACAAATGGTACGGTGCTCGTTTAAGAGTCATAACTCGTCAAAGGTGCATCAAAATCCGTGCAATGGTACCCATTAAGGTCATTCCTCACATTTGCATTGCGCATCCTTACTGCGCATAATTTATGGCGTCATTAGCGCGGGCTCGTGCACGCGCACATTGAAAACATGACGGATTTGCCTTGATATTGAGCTCTGTCAGTTGAAAAATGGCTCTAGCTCACCAACGAGCACGGGCACCCCAATTTTTTTTCCAGTCATTGTAATCAGCTAATCATAAGCTTTGCGTGAGAAAAGACTGATTTAATTTCTATTGTTGAAAATTGAATAAATAAGAAAAATAGCAGATACACTGTGGTCTTTTCTATTTTGCAGTCGGTAACCACGTCAAGAAATTTGGTTCAAATTTTTAATCAAGGATTTAGCTTTCCGTCTGAATCACACTTAAAACGTTTATTTGTGTCCGACACATTGCATTGACTGTAGTTTAATGCGTGTTCTTATGAGTCCGGGCTCACAAAGATGTTACAATTACTGGGAATGCGTTCTTATGATAAGCATTAAATAATGCCAAAATGGGGCATTTTCAATGCCTCATTGCTCCTTAATGAGCATGGGCACCCCCCTTTTTTATTTCAAAATTGAAGTCATCATATGACAAATATTCAGTGGACAAAGTTTGAACAAAAATCTATTGTCACTTTTATTTCAGAGGAATTACCTTAAGTGCGGTTTTCTTTTTCTGAATGCCGCTACGTTTCGGGATATCAGTGGCCAAACACATGGAGTTAATATTAAAAAGTCTCAATAGGTACATTGCATAGAAACAATTTGATATGTGTTTCTTGGCAGAACTGTACATCTTAGATCAGAGTTGACAAGAAGTCTTTCTAGCGTGCGTTTTCTAGCGGTGGTAAGGTTCAGGTCAGGAGTGAAAGGGTAAGTAAACATTTTTGGCAGTAATTTTTCTTTACCAGACGTTAAAATTTTTTCTTACTCATTCAGTGGAAAGGCAATGTAATCTTAAATTTTTAAGCTTCAATTTATAATTCGGCATAATAAATTGCGTTAATGTCGATATGGGACAGCCCTAATTAACTTAGTGTTAGCTTGGTGATGCAATACTGAGGAAACAACTTAAAGCGGAAATGTTGAGATGGGCAAGTTTGCCTTGATATCCAGCCACTGAAATCAGGCTGAGGTGGTTCGAGTCCTAGTCAGCGCGCTTCGCTTTCTTTTTTCTCGCATCATTATTTCCAGTTAACATCAGCATAACTTAATCAACATTTAATTTCCGTCTACGCCGATTAAAAAGTTTACGCGGGTTGAAAGTCCACGCATATTCCCGGATGAAGGCCACCATCGCTAAACTCATTCATTAAGCATGCGCGCATGAATGAGTTAAAAATGGTCGCTTCTCGAAACAGGTAATGTTCGCGGACATATATCCGAGCATATTTCCGCTCCAAATGGAGGCTATTGTTTATTTATGTTTTCAGGTATAACACCGCTAGCACGAATAGGTTAAATAATACGGCTAAACATACTTTCAGAGTTTACCTTAGAGACTTCGCTGTGATTTAAAGCGAGTCCCTGACTGAGACGTAATCGTAGTTTTGCGAAGTGTAGCCATTAAGCCATGCTACATTCGATATACAGGTCTGTTAATTAATAGTTGTTAAATGTTGAAAAGATGCTAAATCTCCATCTTTATTATATTACAAACATTAGAAATCAGGAAAAGTACGTGTATACTTACCGTGTGGACCAGCAGTGAAATGCATCAGGAATCCCCTTTCTTGTTCGATACCGTCTGAGTGGAATTTGATCAATATCTGGTCTCCAGTTAAAAGAATGTTCTGTCCAGTCCTCTGGCCACAGTACTTACCAACTA
Organism: Orbicella faveolata; assembly: GCF_042242905.1. Lineage (NCBI taxonomy): Eukaryota > Metazoa > Cnidaria > Anthozoa > Scleractinia > Merulinidae > Orbicella > Orbicella faveolata. Next base: position 16,151,592 of record NW_028301554.1, read on the forward strand.
TTCTTCCGTCATTAACAATCTCTAGATAGTCATAGCTGTGCATAAGAAACGGAAACAATTGGCCGCTTTTACACGACTCAGTTAGTTCAAAAGGCCATTAACTAAGATAAAGCAATCAGAGATCGCAATTCCTTTATGGCCAAGCTTGGTCGGACCGTATTCGGAGAATATTGGCCCTTTTTTGTACTGACTGATAACACATATATACCAATGACGGATGTGACAACATACCACGGTTACTTTTATTTTCGCATTTTGTCTAATTAGGTCTATATCTCGGGGGAAGTAACATTCCAAAGAGATGGACAAGATGTCAGGCTGTCAAAGCGGAGAACACCTTTTATTCTTTCCTATCCCACTGGAAAGCAGAAGCTTTATACGCGCAGAGCTTTCAAAATGGCTCCTCGATCCCCGACACTAAACGCAGCATCTCAAACCATAAATTCAGATGTTCTGCTTACTATGATGTAAAGGCATGTAAGGGCCATTTGCTGCAGTTTTGGAATTGAGAAGTATCTATATCGATTACATATAACGCGCCGCTATCATGCTTACAATTTCACTTCACAACTGTGTTCAGTTTATCGTCATTACCATTTACACAGTGTTCAGCATACGATTCAATGATTAAAGGGACTGTTGCACGGTTCGACGCATGTGCAAGTCATGACGTAACCCCACCAAATTCCATTGTTTATAAACCAATCAGATGCGAGTACATAACTCGTTGGTCTGTTCCAGCGTAAACGGTTCGGCCCGAATAACAAATTTAATGTTCAATTCTAAAATCGCTTTTTTCTGTCTAAATCCGTTTACATCTTCCATAAAATTTGGACACCAGGTCATTCTCCTAGCTCCTTCGTGTAGCCGTGTAGCTACTCAAAGGCTATCATTAAGCTTTCGCCAAATTATAGTCTGTGATTTCCGAAATACATCTTGTCGATAGGAAAGCGAAAATGTACTTAATGCATGGAGTTTGAACATACGAAAGGAATTTCAATGAGAAATCTCACCTATATCTTCATGTTTTCGTGACTGACCGTGAAATTTTTAAAGGCAAATTTCCTGCAAGAGTCATTTGCACGCTTCCGATTGTTTTATAAACAATGAAATTGAATGATTAACGCTGTAGCTTGCGCATGTGCCGAGCCGTGAAACCCTCCCTTTAATTTGTTAAGGAATTATGAGAAGAGTCTCAATTTATTAACTGACGTTATTAAACAACTTTTCATAACATTTGACTGTCTTTTAGTTGAAAACAGCACATTTATTACAGTGAGGAACTTACAGTCCTCCACGCTAGAAACTAACAAAGTTTGATACTTACACAATAATTTACATATTTATCACATTTGTTAGTTCCTTGTACTTATTTTGATTGTCTATGTTAGTGTATGTTGAGTATAGTATGGGTTTAGATAGCAATTGGGACTCTAGTTCTGTTCCTTTCCCCCGTCACGTCACATCCCGTACTATTTTGAATTTATTTGCCTATTTGAAAGTTAGTTGTTTGTCTATTTGAATTTATTTGTTCTTGTATTTTGGTGACGGACTCATTAAACTAAACTAAACTAAACTAAATTAACCAGAGTTACATGTGTATCCTTTCCACTCCACCTCCACCCCCCCCCCCCCCCCTCAAAGACATTATAAGAGTTCAAGATTCGATCCGAGTTCTCTGAATATTATAAATAAGCCTTGTAACTATTTTCTGATTTGTTGTCCTTTGTTATAAAACAAGAACAGTCTCATCAAGTTTCATTCACTCCATATAAAAGCTTAAAGTAACAGCTATGTGCTTACCGGCATGATGCTCCACTCTCCAATTCAAAATCAATGAAGGAAATGATCATTGTCCCATTGCGTGGAATAGGAATCGTATAACTGCAGTCCATATAGGGAGGGTATCTGTTAGGATATCCAGGACTTTTTAGTGTGTTATTGACCACTGAACCACATCCTGTTTAAGGAAAGGTATAAATATATTATATATATTACATATGTGTATAAGTTCTCTTTGAGAAAACACATTGCAGGACAGGTATGCATAGGATAACACCACACCATAAAACACGAATACTGAATACTTCCTGGATGCTTCACCCTAAACCCTTCAGAGACCGGCACCTGGCAAAGCGCTTATGTTTTGGCCGCCAAATTAGTACAGGATAATGTAACATGAATGAATACTGCCTGGATGCCTCACCCTAAACTCGTCAGAGGTCGGCACCTGACAAAGCGCTTATGCTTTGGCCACCAAATGAGTACAGGATAATGTAACATGAATGAATACTGCCTGGATACTTCACCCTAAACCCTTCAGAGGCCGGCACCTGGCAAAGCGCTTATGTTTTGGCCACGAAATTAGTATAGGATAATGTAATCTGAATGCATATAGCTACAGATATTCTAGCGTAATGCAACGTCATGATGACGCACTTATTTCATTTTATTGGTCGAAAACGTCTTTCATCGATGTTCCCATCACATTTGGGAGTGTAATAATTAAGCAGAAAAATTAACAGTAACAAGTTTCATTAGGTTGGAATGTCTACTGACACTTTGGGTGTCTGTAAGTGGCAGTTCCAAGAGAGTTGCTTAGGTGACCGACCCCATCCCCTCCTTTTGCTCTTACTAACGACAATACTTCAGGCCCAAACGACCAAAAACTTTTTTGGCCCCACCCTAATTTTCAGTCCCTAATTTAAAAAGCGTTGTCTTGGCGGCCATATTGACTTTCCCAAATAATAGGAAATGTTTGCACTTTCCAAAAGAAAGAAATAGACCTTTTTATCGATACGCCGGCCATTTTGAATTAAATTGTTTCAAATAGCCATTATAGAATGCTCAGGGGGCAAATTAGTATGTATTTGCCCCCTGAGTATCCCATAAAAGCTATTTGAAACAATAGAATTCAAAATGGCCGCCGTATCGGTAAAAAGGTCTATTCGCATTGTTTGTGAACACCGAATATGGCTAGCGTGACGTCATGTGAAAACGCTCTTTTAAGAGGTCTGGCCTATCACAGTTAACAACGGCAATCATGTCATTATGACAGCTTTTACATACACGCATACATGATTTTATTTTATCTCGAATTTACAGAGTAGCTAAACCATTGTAAACATAGAAACAAGAACTACTATTATGTTTAATTTGTCTACATTATAAAAATTTAACTGATCAGTAATCATGCCTGAAAGGAGACTGTTTTCACGAGGCGTTTGAAAATCTTTTAAATTTTGAAAAAAAGAATTCTTTGTTTTTTTTTAACAACTCACGCAAGCATACAAAGAGGCGAGAATCTTAGTCATCAAAGGCCCGTTACCATGGCAATCGTAAGGTAGACACAATATCGTAACACTTTGGATGAATTGTATTCCAAACAATGTTCCTTACCATAGCAAAGCTAAGTTTTTTAATTAATATATAACAAGCTTTAATATATAATAAAGAATTATATTATGAGCTTGAAATTTCTCTCGCGAGATAGTTTACCGAGGCGCAGCTGTCAACTGTCATGCATAGAATTCGAGAGCGAATAATCTAACTGTTTTGCTATAAATCTACTAGTCGTTCGAAGCTGTCTATTACCACATTTCTTTAGTTACATTTTAATTTTTTCATACAACAACTCCTCGTCTCCCGCAATATCTGTTACGATCAACTACGACAATTACAAAAGATAGCATATCGACACAACATGTTTGCTTACTTTGTGTTGCGTGAGCACCTTCCTTATCATTCCACAGGAGCAAGAGCACTAAGAAGAGCATTTTCATGATGTAGATGTCTTTTTTTGTCGCACAATCTGTTGCCTGTTACTTTTTAATTGCCATTTCTGCAGAGAAATGATTATCAAATTAACTGGAAGAATGGCCATCAAAGATTCTTGGGGAGGGGGAGGGGGAGGGGGCAACGGTGTGACTTGTTAGGTAAGGTTAAAAAAAGCGCACCAAGAGTATAATTATGGTTGGCCATTCGTTTCAAAATTACGACATGGTATACGCGGGTTTTTCTGCCGCGTATACTTGTTTACATACGATACGTATGGACTTTAAGCTCATATATACGACCATTTAGATCGCGTATATACGCATTTTTAAAGGGTCACATATTTGCATAAATTCAAGCGCGGTGATATGCGAAATAAATGCCCAAATAAACGCGTCCTACAAGGACGCATATATACGCGTGCTAAAATGCGCGTATATGCGGGTCTCGTAAATTACGTTGTATATGCCAGTACGAAATGTGCCTTTTATGAGAATGGCTCTTCGTGTATGATAGCAATGAAAATTACTTTAACTAGAAATCGTAAATATGGCGGCAGCGGTGAAATGGCTTGTCTTGGTCTATCTGCTGTTTAATGTTTGTTACTGCAGCTCCCCCAGTGACTGAACTTCTAGAAAGAGTTATGCGTCTTTTGAATGACTGTTCAAGATTTTATCCTAACACTAAGAAAGCGACGAAGCCGCGATAACGAACGCCAAATGCGGCGTAGCCACGAGGAGCCTGGGGGGTTCCTGCTCGTTTTCGCGGTTTTGTCGCTTTGTGCGCTCGCGCTCAAATTGCTTAAAAAATTGCTAAACCTCCAAGCTACGCAGGCTAATCCTTTAGTTGACTCATTGGACAGAGGTACCAAGGCGAATGCCGAGAGGATACGGCCTCTAGAATCGCTGGTGAGACAAATGCAATATTTACTACTTAGATGGGAAATGCTTGCATTAAGAGCAGTTTCATGCACCTCAGTATGTTCCCATTAGGGCTTTGCCAACTGTATCAGCTTCTAATGGAAGAGTGGGTCGTCCAGCCTATCATGATGATATATCAATACCTCAAGAGGAGTTTTGGGAAACAGAATGTGATTTTAGTGTAAGTCCTACTGGGTCTTCACAAAATAATTCATCTGGTTGGGTGTTATCATCAAATGTGTCCCTGACAGCTCGGCTAGTATTTCCAGTATTACATATATCTTGTAAAATCACCGCGTTCACCCATATTGGTTGTGCGTTCAGCATGGTTATTCCATGCCTCAACTAGGAGGTTTAACTGGTTGTTAATTCTGGAAAGAAATATGTAATACAAACAGAACAGATCGATTATGCTGGTCGATTCCAGGATGCCATTTTCTTCCATCTGGTAGAACAGAGTGTAGTAGAACTGACCGACTTCAATAAAGACTCCTCTCCAGAGACGCTCAATTCACTGGTTGTGTACAGACAACTCAGAAATGTTGCTTCCCCTATTAAATCCCCTGCGCCATAGCATAGCTCTTCCTACCTCTAAATTTTCATCCCCTTCGTCTGAACACACTCTAGAGGGCAATCCATAACTTTGGACAGCAGCTAAGAAGAGAGCGAGACCAGTCACAGCAGAATTGTTTGTTGCACAACTTAAAGTCTAAAAACTCTGTCAAAGCCACCATGTATTACAAACCTCCAACTGATAAGGCAGTAGGCCATCAATGTGGCAGAGAGAATTAGGTCCCCTGACGCTGTCAACACGCCTTGTGATGTTATTGAACCACCTCAAATCAGACCCTGCTAGGTCAGTTCGAAAAAAACTTTCCCTTACACGCTAACGCTGAACATAGATATTCCTACTTCGCAAATGGCCCAGCATGATACTGATACCCGAATTGGAAAACCCACTTTAGTCTTATTTCTCGAATCATCAGGGCCGGGTTGTTCGAAAGCCAGTTAACGCTAACCCAGGATTAAAAGTTAACCCAAATATAAATTTTTCTCTATAAGAATGTTTTCCACTGCTTATACTTTGTGTAGTTTGAGATTACTCAAGTTCAAAACTGAACTGCAAACATTTCCCATCTATGTAGTAAGTTTTTTTTTTTTTTTTTCTTATTATTTAAAGTAACACGTCTTAACAAATTACACTATCACAAATTACAAAAATTACAATAACAAAGTACTCTGGTATGGCTACTCCGATACTACAATGTACATTACTTATTTACATCAGGTGTTACTTACTTACATCAGGAAAACGAATAACATAAAATAATTAATTCTGACAGCACACATTAGCTACAATTAAATTAAACAGGATAAAAAGCAAGAAATAGAAATAAAAAGAGAAAGAAAAAAACAATAAAAGGAAAAGAAAACTTAAAATTACAAAATAAGCAAAAAAGCAAACAAACAACTCGTAGCGCGGGAAGGGGGAGGAGGAACGATTTCTAATCTTGATTTAATACAATTAAAAGTAACTTAGTCTATAAAGTTTGTGAGGAGCATTGTTACGTTACGAGTTTTCGGTGTTAATTTACAAATTTTCAACTTTGTATTTATAGTTGATTCTAGCAATAAATTCGGGTAGTACAAGTGAACTGTTGTTTAGTTTACTTATATACACATAGAAATTCATAAAAAGGAGGGTGTAATTGAATTTTCTCACTAGCTCCATATATGTTGGGTGTTTAAAGGTGGCGAAAAGCGTTTCTTTTGTATCTGGCTTAAAGTTTGAACCATTCTGAGTGTTAAACCAATTGATGACTTTGCATGTGAAGGTTTTTGTAAATTCGCAGTCGATAAAGGTGTGATTTATGGAGTCTGGCTCACCACAGTAGATGCAGTCACTGTCTGTATTTATCCCATATCTGAAGAGTTCTTTCTTTGTAATGACAATCCTATGGATAAGTTTGAATTGAAATTCTTTCAACTTATTTTCTTTGCATGTTTTTGAAGCCATTTTAAAGACATCTGTCCAATTCTCTGTGTCTATTGAAATATCCCTTTTCCATCTTTCCGGGCCAGTATGAGGTGATTGGTGTTTCTTAACAAGAAGTAGGCGGTAATAGTCTCTTGCCTTATACGTTTCAAAATTGATTTGATTAGTTTCGTTCAGTAAAAAAGATTTCCAGTTTTCTCTATAATTAAAGATCGAGTTTTGCCCTAGGACTCGCACTCTGTTCGTCAAGCTCACAGGAATTGCACTCAAGATTTGATAGAACTGGAGAAAATTTGTGTTACAATGATATTTAGCATGAAATTCTTGAAAAGTTAGGTATTGACCGTTTTCATTAAAAAGCTGTTGGATCGTGTGGATACCCTTGACAAACCATTCCCTTATAAATAGCGGTTTTCCATCAACTAAGATTTCTTTGTTATTAAAGAGAATGGTTTCGGTTCCTTGATCATAATTGTACAGAGTCTTGATTTCATCAAATGCAATAAGTATGTCTCTGTAGAATGTTGGAATGTACCTTAAATATTTGACATCGTAGTTACATCGAAGCAGGAAATTGAGACCTCCGTGTTTGTTAAAAAAATAGTCCGGTACTACTTTCCAATTGCAGTTATCTCTAAAGAGAAGTCTTTTGATCCATGCAAGTCTGAGCGATTTTATCGTAAGTTCGATGTCAACCATCCGTAAGCCTCCCGAGGAAAGGTCTTGGTACATACTAGTCCGTTTTATTTTGTCCTTCTTATTTTTCCAAAGGAAACGAAACATTTTATCTTTTACCATTGGCACTATTTCCTTAGGGACGTTAACATTTGAAATTGAATATATTAAGTTAGATAACCCCAAAGATTTAATTATCAGTACTTTTCCATAGAGTGTTAATCCTCTCGATTTCCAAATGTCTAAATTTGTCTGCAATTTTTGTACTTTAAAATGAAAGTTCATCTGGTTGTTACCTTTTTCGTCATAGGAAATACAGATTCCTAGTAATTTTGTGGGAGTATTCATCCATTTCATCCCTAGTGGTTTGGTTCTATTATTCAACCATTTCCCTAACCAGAATGCTTTTGTTTTCTCTACGTTGAGCACTAATCCAGAGAAATTCCCAAAAGCACTCATAGTTTTCAGGGCTTGTTCAGCAGAAGCCACATCAGCACAAAATAAGTTGGTATCGTCTGCAAATTGGCTTGGTTTGATCTCTGAGCCAAAAATTCTGATTCCTTTTATGGTTGAGTTTTGTCTTATTTTGTTTGATAGTATTTCTGCTGTCAGGATAAACAGATATGGCGAGAGTGGGCATCCTTGTCTAACTCCTCTAGAGGGTTTAAACCAGTCCGTTGCAAAACCGTTGTTCAAAGCTGCGCTTTCTATGTCCATGTAGAAGATCTCGATCCATTTTCTTAAGCTATCACCGAAATTGAATTTTTTTAAGAGCACTTTGAATACAAGACCATTCCAGTGAGTCAAAAGCTTTTTTAAAATCAGCTGATATTAATATACCTGGAGTGTTGTTCACCTGAGTTTGCTCCATAATATCACTTATTAATCTTACATTTTCTCCAATATATCTTCCTTTTATGAAGCCCGTTTGGTCCGGATGTACGAGTTTTGAGAGCATTGGCTCAATTTGCCTTGCGATGGCTTTTGATGCAATTTTATAATCCACATTAAGTAAAGTGATTGGTCGCCAATTCTGTAAAAGCAATAATTCAGCGTCGTCTTTCGGTAAAAGCGTAATTATGCCTCTACGCTGAGAGACCGATAACCTCCCATGCTCCATTCAGGCTTGCTAATAGATCTGCTCCTACAAGATCAAAGAAATGCTTATAAAATTCTACGGTAAAACCATCCTCGCCTGGTGATTTTCCGTTTTCAAAAGATAACGATGCAATATGGCGGATAGTGTCGGCGAAGTACCAACTGCTGCAGCCACTCAGCCCGAACCAAACCTAATTGACATCAAGGAGATGCTAGTTGAAATACAAACTACAGTTGCAACGATACTCAGGGAAAACCAAGAACTGAAGCAATAAATTCTAGAGCTGAAATCCGCTCTAAATGCCAACCAAAGGGAAACGGAGAAGCTTAAAACGAAACTTACCAAAGCCGAGAAAGCAAATGACACGTTGAGGAACGAGCTTGACCACACAAGCAAGAATGAAACTTAAAGATCATATTCAAGAAATGAATAACTTAGAAGAAAAATATGACGACCTGGAGCAATATTCTCGTAAGAATTCGTTGGAAATTTTGGACGTACCTGAAGGCGCGTACACATCAACCGACGAAGTTGTTATCCGTATTGGAGAAGCCATAAACGTCGATATCAAACCGGAAGATATAGAAATATCACACAAACTGAAAAGAAAAACCACTAAACCCGTAATTGTCAAATTCGTGAGCCACAAAGTAAAATCTCTTCTCTACAAAGCGAGAACCAAGCTTAAAAACGTAAAAACCTCCGACGTATTTCCAAGCTATGCTTTCGCGTCTCGAGAAGACCAGCGTATATTCATCAACGAGAATCTTACGAATTATCGAAGAGAGCTTTTCTGGAAAGCAAACAAGATGAAGAAAGATAACATGATTACCAGCACTTGGACAATGGATGGAAAAATATTCGTAAAGACATCGCCGAGCGGAGCACCGGTAAGGATTTATTGTGTAGAGGACTTAGACGATCTCTAAACTGTGTTAATATCAAAGGACTGCTAAATAAAAGAAGGGACTACGGACTGGATTGCTAAGCGAAGGAACTCCTAAAATAGGTCTGTTTTTTAAATTCATTATTGGTAATTTTTTTGTTTTGTTTTGTTTTGTTTTGGTGCTTACAATTGTTAATACAAGGGGGAATGCGAACCGAATTTTTTATTCCAAAAATCTATCCTTAAATGCATAAATTACACCTACACAAATGTTCGGTAATTTCATTGAATGTGAGAGGTCTCAGAGATACGGTTAAGAGAAGGAGCATTTTTACGTATTTGAAAGATCAGGAGGCCAATTTTTATTTTCTGCAAGAAACGTTTTCCAAAGTAAGCGACGAAGCCGTTTGGAGAAATGAATGGGGAGGTGAAATTTACTTTTCTCACGGGACTTCTCATAGCAAAGGTGTTTGTATCTTGATTAATCGAACGGTAAAAGAAAAAGTGACCTTCACATCCAGTGACGCGGACGGTAGAATAATCTTAATCAACCTCACTTACAACGGTCTAAAATTGTCATTTTGTAATATATACGCGCCCAACGACCACACACAACAAGTAAGTTTCATTCAAGAACTAAATTGTCTCTTAATTGACAAATCGGAAATTACAACTCTTATAGTAGGAGGTGATTGGAATTGTACGCTATCTAAAAAAGACAAAAAAGGTGGTTCTCCTTGGAGGCCAACAGCATATAGGAATTTGATAAATATCACCATGGATACCCTTGACCTTGTCGACATACAAAGAACTCGTTATCCGAATGTTAACAAGTTCTCTTACAGGTCTAAAACGTTAGGCGTGAAATCAAGAATAGACTTCTTTTTAATATCCAAGCACTTGACAAAATTTGTTAAAAAAGTGGACATCCAAACCTCAATAGCACCAGATCACAACACGATATTATTATCATTGTCGTGGCCGAACGAGAATCCTCGAGGACCGGGTTTTTGGAAATTCAATAATTCTCTATTAGAGGACAAGGAATACACAACCAAAATTCTAGAATTATATCCTCAGCTTCGCGAAAAATATAATTATGTAAATGACCAACAGCTGTTTTGGGAACTGATTAAAATGGAAATAAGAAGCACAACCATTTCGTTCTCTAAAGGAAAAGCACAGGCGATTCGTAAGCATGAAGTGGAGATCAAACAACAACTTGATGAGCTGGATAAAATAATCTGCAATAGCCAGAACCTTGATAACATTGACGGAATTCTTAAACAATATGATGACCTCAAAAAAAAACTCCAACATCAATATAATAATAAAGGTAAATCTGCAATCTTCAGATCTAAATGCCGCTGGGTAGAAGAGGGCGAAAAAGCCACAAAATACTTTTTTAATTTAGAAAAAAGGAACTATAATAGAAAAACTATCAACGAAATTAAATTGGAAAATGATGAAACAACTACTGATGAAACACAAATTCTATCAATGATCCGAATATATTATAGTAATTTGTATAATTCTCAAACAACAGATGCACAGGATAG